>NW_027194799.1:102500-369280 GCF_032444005.1 Ranitomeya imitator | reverse complement strand
TTCAGACCATCTCTCCTGTCTGCGTTCAGTAAGACGGGCATCAATACGGATGCAGTAGTTAATAAAATCTCCCAACGCGGTGGGAGGGTCGGCACGAGCAAGTTCGTCTTTAATCATAGGAGACAACCCTTTACGGAAAATTGATTTCTTCGCGGAACTGTCCCAAGTGGTATCAAGAGCCCATCTCCTGAAATCCAAGGCATATTCAGCTACTGAGCGCTTACCTTGGCGCAAAGCCAACATGGCTGCTTCAGCTGTTGCACCTCGGTTTGGGTCATCAAAAACCTGCCCCATAGCTGAAATGAAAGCTTCAAGATTATTTAGACATTCATCCTCAGTCTCAATCAGGGGGTTTGCCCACATCAGAGCTTTGTTGGAGAGCAGCATGATTATGGTTAGCACCTTGGATCGTTCGGAGAGAAATTGTGAAGCATGAGCAGAGAAAAACAGTTTGCATTGATTAATAAATCCCCTAAATTTTTCCCGTTCACCGCCAAAACGGAAAGGTGGCAACTTTGGAAACCCAGAACCCGGGGATGTGGATGGTGCCAGGACTCGTTCCTCCAGAGCCTCAATCCTGTTTCGCAATTCCTGCGTATTTTGTCCGAAAACTTGCAAGTTGTGATTATTAAGATCTTGCTGGCTTGAAAAGCTGGTCTTTAAAGCCTGAATATCCGCAAGAATCTTATCAGTAACTCCACATAAATCTTTTACACGAGCCTCCATCTTCCCAGATATTTTACGGCAGAAAAGCTGGAAAAGAGGAAAGAGCGCACAATAGTGTTCACCTGTGGTAACACACCTGGCTGAAAAAAGGGAATGCGCTCACCTGAACTGGTTGTGAGAAGTCACAACCACTATCATCACAGAATGTATAAATTAATATCTTCCCAGATCCTTTAAGATAGAAATGCTGGAAAAGAAACAAGGGCGCACAATAGTGTTCACCTGTGGTAACACACCTGGCTGAAAAAAGGGAATGCGCTCACCTGAAATGGTTGTGAGAAGTCACAACCACTGTCGTCACAGAATGCATATATTAATATCTTCCCAGATCCTTTAAGATAGAAATGCTGGAAAAGAAACAAGGGCGCACAATAGTGTTTACCTGTGGTAACACACCTGGCTGAAAAAAGGGAATGTGCTCACCTGAACTGGTTGTGAGAAGTCACAACCACTATCATCACAGAATGTATAAATTAATATCTTCCCAGATCCTTTAAGATAGAAATGCTGGAAAAGAAACAAGGGCGCACAATAGTGTTTACCTGTGGTAACACACCTGGCTGAGAGGAAAAAAAAAAAGAATGTGCTCACCTGAAATGGTTGTGAGAAGTCACAACCACTGTCGTCACAGAATGCATATATTAATATCTTCCCAGATCCTTTAAGATAGAAATGCTGGAAAAGAAACAAGGGCGCACAATAGTGTTTACCTGTGGTAACACACCTGGCTGAAAAAAGGGAATGTGCTCACCTGAACTGGTTGTGAGAAGTCACAACCACTGTCGTCACAGAATGTATAAATTAATATCTTCCCAGATCCTTTAAGATAGAAATGCTGGAAAAGAAACAAGGGCGCACAATAGTGTTTACCTGTGGTAACACACCTGGCTGAGAGGAAAAAAAAAAAGAATGTGCTCACCTGAAATGGTTGTGAGAAGTCACAACCACTATCATCACAGAAGGTATAACTGGATATCTGGCATTCACAGTCCACAGCAGACTCTAACGTTGGCTTCAGAATCTTGTCAAATGTATAATACAGTCTGTATAGAGTCTTGTGCGTGGGTGCCAGGAAACACAGAAGACACAGGCTTGTTTAAGTAGTACTTGTATTACTTCATACAAGTAAGGGTTAACACAGTTGCAGCAGGATACAAGTCAGGCAGGAATAAACCTTAAGTCCATCTAGTCACAGAAACAGGTTAAAGGTTCTCTCTCTACTTCCCTTGCCAATGTTGATGGTAAGCTGAGAGATTCCTGAGTCCACACATGTCCAAGGATCTGAAGTAGAAGGTGGTAGGATAATAAGTCCAAGTCTTCCAGGAGCAAGGTGTCAAGTAAACTGCAGACTTGATTCTGAAGCACTGATTAAACAGCTGATGCTGCTTAAAAGGGCAAGTGGCAGAGAACAGGGCGGAAACATTGAAACTGAGAATTCCATGCAGGTTAAGGGCAAAGTAGATACAGCAGAACAGAAAGCAAAATGGCCGACAGGAAAAACTAGGTTCTACAAAAAATAACAGCAGATATAGCAAATCGTCTAAAACCTTACAGTCGGATCCTTCAGACGGAACCTGAAAACTCATCTCTTCAGGAAAGCCTACAGCCTGCACTGACACCGCTGCTGCCTCATCACTATTGAAGCTACCGCCTCACCAACACCGGAGCTACCGCCTCACCAACACCGGAGCTACTGCCTCACCAACACCGGAGCTCCTGCAACCCTCAACCTACTGTCTCCTTCCCCATAATCCTGTAGAATGTAAGCCCGCAAGGGCAGGGTCCTCGCCCCTCTGTATCAGTCCGTCATTGTTAGTTTGTTTACTGTATGTGATATTTGTAACTTGTATGTAACCCCTTCTCATGTACAGCACCATGGAATCAATGGTGCTATATAAATAAATAATAATAATAATATATATAGATTCAAGATTCAAAGAAGCTTTATTGGCAGGACCAAATACACATCAGCTTTGCCAAAGCTAGTGTATAAAGGCAATAGGGATAGGGACTGTGGGGATGTTGGGTAGGAGCTGTAGGGAAGGTGGATGGGGGCAGATCTATTGTGGGGGCTATAGTCCATGGTATAGGGGAGGTGGATGGGGGCAGATCCAGGGTGGGGGCTATAGTCCATGGCATAGGGGAGGTGGATGGGGCAGATCCAGGGTGGGGGCTATAGTCCATGGCATAGGGGAGGTGGATGGGGCAGATCCAGGGTGGGGGCTATAGTCCATGGTATAGGGGAGGTGGATGGGGGCAGATCCAGGGTGGGGGCTATAGTCCATGGCATAGGGGAGGTGGATGGGGGCAGATCCATTGTGGGGGGTATAGTTCATGGCATAGGGGAGGTGAATGGGGGCAGATCCATTGTGGGGGCTGTAGTCCATGGCATCATAGTTCTTTCTCGCAGTCTATGACATTCGCTCACATACCGCGCTGCTATCTCCACTGCTCTCTCTTCTTCTCCCAGCAGGATATATGTTTTCTCTTCCTCCTTCATGGTGATGAAGTCTGGGAAGAGATGTGAGAGTCTCCTGAAGTGAGTGTCCCTCACTGCTGAGTATTTGGAGCAGTGTAGCAGGAAGTGGGTTTCGTCCTCTATGGCCTCCTGGTCACAGTGTTGGCACAGTCTTTCCTCCCTGGGCTTATAGCTCTGCCTGTGTCGGCCACATTCGATGGCCAGACTGTGGGCGCTGAGTCTATATCGGCTCAGGATCTGGCGGTCTCTGGGGTCCGGGAGTTTCTCCAGATATGGCGCCAGTCTGTAGTCTCTCTGTAGGCTCCGGTACATGCTCAGTTTCTGTGAGCTGATGATATCATTCTTCCAGTCACTGACATACCTCTCCTGGCCTTCGTCTGCCATCTTCCTAATTCCGGCTTTTGTCAGGTTGTTGTGATTGGTGTTCTGGTCCGGTTGGGTTTGGCTGGGCTGTTCCGAGGGTTCTGGTTTTTCTGTTTCACCTACATGTATCAGGGCTTTATGGTGATGGGAGCTTGGATTGCTCCTATGCAGATGAGCCCGGAATGACAGCGCCCTCTTTAGAACTATTAGGTGTAGAGGGAATCTGCCCAGCTCGGCCCGACAAGCACTGTTGGAGGTGCTCCGATGGACCTGGAGAAGGTGCTTGCAGAATTCCAGGTGGAATATTTCTGTTGGACTGGAATCCCATTTTGACCAGTCTGGGTAGGTGTGAGGACCCCAGACTTCGCTGCCATACAGGAGGATTGGGGCGATGATGGAGTCGAAGATTTTTAGCCAGACCCTCACTGGTGGCTTCAGATCGTAGAGTGTCCTTCGGATGGCATAGAAGGTTTTGCAGGCCTTGTCTTTCAGGGTCTCTATGGCTTGTTTGAAGCTCCCTGACCGGTGAATCTCTAGGCCCAGGTAGGTATATTTGTCTGTTCCTGTGAGGTCGCAGTTGTTGAGGATAAATGATGGGTGTTGGTCTGATCTTCTCTTTCTCCTCTGGAACACCATGGTGTTGGTTTTCTTTAGGTTGACCGGTAGAGCCCAGGTGGAGCTGAATTTCTCTAGGATTTTCAGGTTGTCCTGGAGGCCTTTCTCGGTTGGTGACAGCAGCAGCAGGTCATCTGCATACAGCAGGAATTTCACCTGAGCGTCGTGGAGGGTGAGACCTGGTGCTGAGGAGGATTTCAGGGCGGTAGCCAGCTCGTTGATGTAGATGTTGAAGAGCGTTCTTTTGCCGTTCACACTCACGCTGCAGCGGTTCTCGGTGTAGGAGCTTTTGATGACATCGTAGGTCTTTCCTCCTATTCCACTCTCCAGCAGTTTCAGGAATAAGCCCGGGTGCCACACTGAATCAAAGGCCTTTTTAAAGTCCACAAAGCAGGCATATATCTTCCCATTCTTTGTATTGTAGACGTGTCTCTGAATGAGGCTGTGCAGAGTATAGATGTGGTCAGTGGTGCGGTGGTTCGGCATGAACCCTGCTTGGCTCTTGCTGAGGACGTTGTGCTCGGTGAGGAAGGTGAGGTGTTGTGAATTCTGTGGCAGAGCTCCCTCCTGTGGTCACAAGTGGTACTTCGGCTGGTTCTCTCTGTGAGCTTCCGTTGGTGGAGGAAAGTGGTACTGCGGCTTCTGAGTTTCCTTCCTCAGGTGATGTGGTGAAGTCGTTAGGTGCTGCTCTATTTAACTCCACCTAGTGCTTTGATCCTGGCCTCCAGTCAATGTTCTAGTATTGGACCTGTTTCCTCCTGGATCGTTCCTGTGGCCTGCTGCTCTGCATAGCTAAGTTCCTCTTTGCTATTTGTTTGCTGTTTTTTTCTGTCCAGCTTGTCTATTTGTTTTTTTCTGCTTGCTGGAAGCTCTGGGACGCAGAGGGTGTACCTCCGTGCCGTTAGTTCGGTACGGAGGGTCTTTTTGCCCCCTTTGCGTGGTTTTTGTAGGGTTTTGTGTTGACCGCAAAGTTACCTTTCCTATTCTCGCTCTGTTCAGAAAGTTGGGCCTCACTTTGCTAAATCTATTTCATCTCTACGTTTGTCTTTTCATCTTAACTCACAGTCATTATATGTGGGGGCTGCCTTTTCCTTTGGGGTATTTCTCTGAGGCAAGGTAGGCTTATTTTCTATCTTCAGGCTAGCTAGTTTCTCAGGCCGTGCCGAGTTGCATAGGGAGCGTTAGGCGCAATCCACGGCTGCCTTTAGTGTGGTTGGAGAGGATTAGGGATTGCGGTCAACAGAGTTCCCACGTCTCAGAGCTCGTTCTTGTTTTTTGGGTTATTGCCAGGTCACTGTATGTGCGCTGACCTCTATGTCCATTGTAGTACTGAATTACCTTTCATAACAGTACTGGAGGCCAAAAGTACTAATGATTCCCAATAGAGGGAAAAAAGAAGTTCTGAGACCATTTTTTTTTCTTTGCACTGTGTTTTGCCTTTTTTTTCCCCTAGACATTTGGGTGGTTCAGGACACAGGTGTAGCAATGGACATTAAAGGTCTGTCTTCATGTGTGGATCAGCTCACGGCAAGAGTACAAAGTATTCAAGACTTTGTGGTTCAGAATTCTATGTTAGAACCAAGAATTCCTATTCCTGATTTGTTTTTTGGAGATAGAACTAAATTTCTGAGTTTCAAAAATAATTGTAAACTATTTCTGGCTTTGAAACCTTGCTCCTCTGGTGACCCAGTTAAACAAGTTAGGATCGTTATTTCTTTTTTGCGTGGCGACCCTCAGGACTGGGCATTTTCTCTTGCGTCAGGAGATCCTGCATTAAGTAATATCGATGCATTTTTCCTGGCGCTCGGATTGCTGTACGATGAGCCTAATTCTGTGGATCAGGCAGAGAAGAATTTGCTGGCTCTGTGTCAGGGTCAGGATGAAATAGAGGTATATTGTCAGAAATTTAGAAAGTGGTCCGTACTCACTCAGTGGAATGAAGGTGCGCTCGCAGCTATTTTCAGAAAAGGTCTCTCTGAAGCCCTTAAGGATGTCATGGTGGGATTTCCTATGCCTGCTGGTCTGAATGAGTCTACGTCTTTGGCCATTCAGATCGGTCGACGCTTGCGCGAGCGTACATCTGTGCACCATTTGGCGGTATTACCTCAGCTTAAACCTGAGCCTATGCAGTGCGATAGGACTTTGACCAGAGTTGAACGGCAAGAACACAGACGTCTGAATGGGCTGTGTTTCTACTGTGGTGATTCCACTCATGCTATCTCTGATTGTCCTAAGCGCACTAAGCGGTTCGCTAGGTCTGCCACCATTGGTACGGTACAGTCAAAATTTCTTCTGTCTGTTACCTTGATCTGCTCTTTGTCATCGTATTCTGTCATGGCATTTGTGGACTCAGGCGCTGCTCTGAATTTGATGGACTTGGAGTATGCTAGGCGTTGTGGGTTTTTCTTGGAGCCCTTGCAGTGTCCTATTCCATTGAGAGGAATTGATGCTACGCCTTTGGCCAAGAATAAGCCTCAGTACTGGACCCAGCTGACCATGTGCATGGCTCCTGCACATCAGGAGGTTATTCGCTTTCTGGTGTTGCATAATCTGCATGATGTGGTCGTGTTGGGGTTGCCATGGCTACAAGTCCATAATCCAGTATTAGATTGGAAATCCATGTCTGTGTCCAGCTGGGGTTGTCAGGGGGTACATGGTGATGTCCCATTTCTGACTATTTCGTCATCCACCCCTTCTGAGGTTCCTGAGTTCTTGTCTGATTACCGGGATTTATTTGATGAGCCCAAGTCCGATACCCTACCTCCGCATAGGGATTGTGATTGTGCTATCGATTTGATTCCTGGTAGTAAATTCCCAAAAGGTCGACTGTTTAATTTATCTGTGCCTGAGCACGCCGCTATGCGGAGTTATGTGAAGGAGTCTTTGGAGAAGGGGCATATTCGCCCGTCATCGTCGCCATTAGGAGCAGGGTTCTTTTTTGTAGCCAAGAAGGATGGTTCACTGAGACCTTGTATAGATTACCGCCTTCTAAATAAGATCACGGTTAAATTTCAGTACCCCTTGCCATTGTTATCTGATTTGTTTGCTCGGATTAAGGGGGCTAGTTGGTTCACCAAGATAGATCTTCGTGGTGCGTATAATCTTGTGCGTATTAAGCGAGGCGATGAGTGGAAAACTGCATTTAATACGCCCGAGGGCCATTTTGAGTATCTAGTAATGCCATTCGGACTTGCCAATGCTCCATCAGTGTTTCAGTCCTTTATGCATGACATCTTCCGAGAGTACCTGGATAAATTCCTGATTGTGTACTTAGATGACATTTTGCTCTTCTCGGATGATTGGGAGTCTCATGTGAAGCAGGTCAGAACGGTGTTTCAGGTCATGCGTGCTAATTCTTTGTTTGTGAAGGGATCAAAGTGTCTCTTTGGTGTTCAGAAGGTTTCATTTTTGGGGTTCATCTTTTCCCCTTCTACTATCGAGATGTACCCTGTTAAGGTCCAAGCCATCCATAATTGGACTCAGCCGACATCTCTGAAAAGTCTGCAAAAGTTCCTGGGCTTTGCTAATTTTTATCGTCGCTTCATCTGCAATTTTTCTAGTATTGCTAAACCATTGACCGATTTGACCAAGAAAGGTGCTGATTTGGTCAATTGGTCTTCTGCTGCGGTGGAAGCTTTTCAAGAGTTGAAGCGTCGTTTTTCTTCTGCCCCTGTGTTGTGTCAACCAGATGTTTCGCTTCCGTTCCAGGTCGAGGTTGATGCTTCTGAGATTGGAGCAGGGGCTGTTTTGTCGCAGAGAAGTTCTGATTGCTCGGTGATGAAACCATGCGCCTTCTTTTCCAGGAAGTTTTTGCCTGCTGAGCGAAATTATGATGTGGGCAATCGAGAGTTGCTGGCCATGAAGTGGGCATTCGAGGAGTGGCGTCATTGGCTTGAAGGAGCTAATCATCTCGTGGTGGTCTTGACTGATCATAAGAACTTGACTTATCTCGAGTCCGCCAAGCAGTTGAATCCTAGACAAGCTCGTTGGTCATTGTTTTTTGCCCGTTTTGACTTTGTGATTTCATACCTTCCGGGCTCTAAAAATGTGAAGGCGGATGCTCTGTCTAGGAGTTTTGTGCCCGACTCTCCGGGTGTATCTGAGCCGGCGGGTATCCTCAAAGAGGGAGTAATTGTGTCTGCCATCTCCCCTGATTTGCGGCGGGTGCTGCAAAAATTTCAGGCTAATAAACCTGATCGTTGCCCAGCGGAGAAACTGTTTGTCCCTGATAAATGGACGAGTAGAGTTATCTCTGAGGTTCATTGTTCGGTGTTGGCTGGTCATCCTGGAATCTTTGGTACCAGAGAGTTAGTGGCTAGATCCTTTTGGTGGCCATCTCTGTCGCGGGATGTGCGTACTTTTGTGCAGTCCTGTGGGATTTGTGTTCGGGCTAAGCCCTGCTGTTCTCGTGCCAGTGGGTTGCTTTTGCCCTTGCCGGTCCCGAAGAGGCCTTGGACACATATCTCTATGGATTTTATTTCAGATCTTTCCGTCTCTCAAAAGATGTCAGTCATTTGGGTGGTCTGTGATCGCTTCTCTAAGATGGTCCATTTGGTACCCTTGTCTAAATTGCCTTCCTCCTCTGATTTGGTGCCATTGTTTTTCCAGCATGTGGTTCGTTTACATGGCATTCCAGAGAATATCGTTTCTGACAGAGGTTCCCAGTTTGTTTCGAGGTTTTGGCGAGCCTTTTGTGGTAGGATGGGCATTGACTTGTCTTTTTCCTTGGCTTTCCATCCTCAGACTAATGGCCAGACCGAACGAACCAATCAGACCTTGGAAACATATCTGAGATGCTTTGTTTCTGCTGATCAGGATGACTGGGTGTCCTTTTTGCCTTTGGCTGAGTTCGCCCTTAATAATCGGGCCAGCTCGGCTACCTTGGTTTCACCGTTTTTCTGCAACTCTGGGTTCCATCCTCGTTTCTCTTCAGGGCAGGTTGAGTCTTCGGACTGTCCTGGTGTGGATACTGTGGTGGACAGGTTGCAGCAGATTTGGACTCATGTAGTGGACAATTTGACTTTGTCCCAGGAGAAGGCTCAACGTTTCGTTAAAAGCAGACACTGTGTGGGTCCCTGACTTCGGGTTGGGGACTTGGTTTGGTTATCTTCTCGTCATATTCCTATGAAGGTTTCCTCTCCTAAGTTTAAACCTCGTTTTATTGGTCCGTATAGGATTTCTGAGGTTCTTAATCCTGTGTCTTTTCGTCTGGCCCTTCCAGATTCTTTTTCCATACATAACGTATTCCATAGGTCATTGTTGCGGAGATACGTGGCACCTATGGTTCCATCTGTTGATCCTCCTGCCCCGGTTTTGGTGGAGGGGGAGTTGGAGTATATTGTGGAGAAGATTTTGGATTCTCGTGTTTCAAGGCGGAAACTCCAGTATCTGGTTAAGTGGAAGGGTTATGCTCAGGAAGATAATTCCTGGGTCTTTGCCTCTGATGTCCATGCTCCCGATCTTGTTCGTGCCTTTCATATGGCTCATCCTGGTCGTCCTGGGAGCTCTGGTGAGGGTTCGGTGACCCCTCCTCAAGGGGGGGTACTGTTGTGAATTCTGTGGCAGAGCTCCCTCCTGTGGTCACAAGTGGTACTTCGGCTGGTTCTCTCTGTGAGCTTCCGTTGGTGGAGGAAAGTGGTACTGCGGCTTCTGAGTTTCCTTCCTCAGGTGATGTGGTGAAGTCGTTAGGTGCTGCTCTATTTAACTCCACCTAGTGCTTTGAGCCTGGCCTCCAGTCAATGTTCTAGTATTGGACCTGTTTCCTCCTGGATCGTTCCTGTGGCCTGCTGCTCTGCATAGCTAAGTTCCTCTTTGCTATTTGTTTGCTGTTTTTTTCTGTCCAGCTTGTCTATTTGTTTTTTTCTGCTTGCTGGAAGCTCTGGGACGCAGAGGGTGTACCTCCGTGCCGTTAGTTCGGTACGGAGGGTCTTTTTGCCCCCTTTGTGTGGTTTTTGTAGGGTTTTGTGTTGACCGCAAAGTTCCTTTCCTATCCTCGCTCTGTTCAGAAAGTTGGGCCTCACTTTGCTAAATCTATTTCATCTCTACGTTTGTCTTTTCATCTTAACTCACAGTCATTATATGTGGGGGCTGCCTTTTCCTTTGGGGTATTTCTCTGAGGCAAGGTAGGCTTATTTTCTATCTTCAGGCTAGCTAGTTTCTCAGGCCGTGCCGAGTTGCATAGGGAGCGTTAGGCGCAATCCACGGCTGCCTTTAGTATGGTTGGAGAGGATTAGGGATTGCGGTCAACAGAGTTCCCACGTCTCAGAGCTCGTTCTTGTTTTTTGGGTTATTGCCAGGTCACTGTATGTGCGCTGACCTCTATGTCCATTGTAGTACTGAATTACCAGTCTAGCAGCGGGTTAGAGGGTAAATATTAAAACTTAACTTTTACTTTAGTACTAATAAAACTCACGAACAAAACCAAAAGTGAAACAAAAGTGCCAGTGCTTTAAAAAAGCCGAGAACGACCACAAAAAACACACAACAGATTACAGATAAAAACCAAATAGAACAATGTTTGTAGATCACTCATATGTTACAGGCATTGTTACCCATATGGTGCTACAACAACAGATGAGCAAGCTCAGCAAGTAATAGAAGGCGGGCCGCACCCCAACCTCTTAGATTCAACCCACCAATAGCACCAGAATACATATATGCCTCAGAAAATTGGTGCACATAGGCATATGTTCAAAAGGTGTCTATGCGTGGATAAATATTTTAGCAGCGTTTCAGTTTATACTCATCCTGTGGGACCAATGCTCTCAGCGGTGCCCCCCTCAGAGTTTTCCGGGACTTCGATGCGGATCATGCCGTACTATCATTAATCCCGGCAGAGGTCTATGTCTCCCGACGCGTTTCTTTTTTCAAATCATCAGGGGAGTGATGACATATGTTCTCTCACATATACGAGCGTTGCTAGTCCATATGACCTTTACCTGTCTTAAATAGCGTTCGTATGCTTCCTCCATGCAGCGCGTGCGTGGCTACCGGCAACTCATTTCCGGTTTCTATCGCCCGCGCGCTGCACATCTCAGGGTGACGTAACCGCCATGTGTATCTCCGGGCCGCGTGCTTCCGGTTATCGGAAAGTCACTTCCGGTCTCTCGGGGACGCAAATAGCGCCGCACATATTGCTGTGCTTAATGGTGCCGTAAAGCCTGAGTAGGCGGACATTTAGGGGGGTGCGCCCATCATTTCCCTTAGATGATTACATGCCGTACCCTGACCCAAACACGTCACAATCGTCTCTTGATCACATGATCAGAGACGCGATTCAAATAACCCCAATGAGCTCTTTGTTAGTCAGACCAGCTCTGGGTTCAAAACATCCGCAATAGTGCATATCAGCACATTCCCTGTGGATGCTGTCCTTTTCATAAAGGTAATGTGCATATTTACACAGTCCACATTCTTATCATACCAACGGCGGAGTATTGATTTTCATAGTGTCTCATTCTTCCAGAAAACCCTTCACGTAGATGTCAGATTAGTAAATGAGATATAGTGTTGTAATGATGAGCAACCAGAGCAAATATAAAACCGGAAAGATAGAGAAAGTAATAAAAACTTTGAAAAAAATTTTTTTTATATATATTACATATGGCTGAAAAAAAGACTCAAAAACAAAAAGAAAAAAGAAAAAAGACAAAAGCGGGGTTGGGAACCGATGGACCTCCTCCCTGTTATGAAGGCAATCCAGTGACACAGTGTGCCAGAAATCAGAGCACATACAGTGATCTGACAAAACCCAAAAACAATAGAACAAGCTCTGAGACGTGGAATCTCTGTAGACCGCAATACCTGAACCTATCCTAAACACAACTAAAGGCAGCTGTGGATTGCGCCTGACACTACCTATGCAACTCGGCACAGCCTGAGGAGCTGACTAGCCTGAAGATAGAAAAACAAGCCTGACTTGCCTCAGAGAAATACCTCAAAGGAAAAGGCAGCCCCCCACATATAATGACTGTTAGCAAGATGAAAAGACAAACGTAGGGATGAAATAGATTCAGCAAAGTGAGGCCCGATATTCTAGATAGAGCGAGGATAGCAAAGAGAACTTTGCAGTCTACAAAAAACCCTAAAGCAAAAACCACGCAAAGGGGGCAAAAAGACCCACCGTGCCGAACTAACGGCACGGCGGTACACCCTTTGCGTCTCAGAGCTTCCAGCAAAACGAATTGACAAGCTGGACAGAAAAAGTAGCAACAAAAGCAAAGAAGCACTTATCTAAGCAGAGCAGCAGGCCACAGGAAAGATCCAGAAGCTCAGATCCAACACTGGAACATTGACAAGGAGCAAGGAAGACAGAATCAGGCGGAGTTAAATAACAAAGCAGCCAACGAGCTCACCAGAACACCTGAGGGAGGAAGCTCAGAAGCTGCAGTACCACTTGTGACCACAGGAGTGAATTCAGCCACAAAATTCACAACAGTACCCCCCCCTTGAGGAGGGGTCACCGAACCCTCACCAGAGCCCCCAGGCCGACCAGGATGAGCCACATGAAAGGCACGAACAAGATCTGGAGCATGGACATCAGAGGCAAAAACCCAGGAATTATCTTCCTGAGCATAACCCTTCCATTTAACCAGATACTGGAGTTTCCGTCTAGAAACACGAGAATCCAAAATCTTCTCCACAATATACTCCAATTCCCCCTCCACCAAAACCGGGGCAGGAGGATCAACAGATGGAACCATAGGTGCCACGTATCTCCGCAACAACGACCTATGGAATACATTATGTATGGAAAATGAGTCTGGGAGGGTCAGACGAAAATATATATATATAGGAACAGCGACTCAGCATACTGGCCTCATCCATGGCATTATATACTGTATATATATATGTATAGGAGCGGCGACACGTGTGTGTGTGTAGAGCAGAGCCGTGTGTGTGTAGAGCAGAGCCGTGTGTGTGTGTAGAGCAGAGCTGTGTGTGTGTAGAGCAGAGCCGTGTGTGTGTGGAGCAGAGCCGTGTGTGTGTAGAGCAGAGCCGTGTGTGTGTAGAGCAGAGCTGTGTGTGTGTGTAGAGCAGAGCCGTGTGTGTGTGTAGAGCAGAGCCGTGTGTGTGTGTAGAGCAGAGCTGTGTGTGTGTGTAGAGCAGAGCCGTGTATGTGTGTAGAGCAGAGCCGTGTGTGTGTGTAGAGCAGAGCCGTGTGTGTAGAGCAGAGCCGTGTGTGTGTGTAGAGCAGAGCCGTGTGTGTGTAGAGCAGAGCCGTGTGTGTGTGTAGAGCAGAGCCGTGTGTGTGTGTAGAGCAGAGCCGTGTGTGTGTGTAGAGCAGAGCCGTGTGTGTGTGTAGAGCAGAGCCGTGTGTGTGTAGAGCAGAGCCGTGTGTGTGTGTAGAGCAGAGCCGTGTGTGTGTGTAGAGCAGAGCCGTGTGTGTGTGTAGAGCAGAGCCGTGTGTGTGTGTAGAGCAGAGCCGTGTGTGTGTGTAGAGCAGAGCCGTGTGTGTGTGTAGAGCAGAGCCGTGTGTGTGTGTAGAGCAGAGCCGTGTGTGTGTAGAGCAGAGCCGTGTGTGTGTGTAGAGCAGAGCCGTGTGTGTGTGTAGAGCAGAGCCGTGTGTGTGTGTAGAGCAGAGCCGTGTGTGTGTGTAGAGCAGAGCCGTGTGTGTGTAGAGCAGAGCCGTGTGTGTGTGTAGAGCAGAGCCGTGTGTGTGTAGAGCAGAGCCGTGTGTGTGTGTAGAGCAGAGCCGTGTGTGTGTGTAGAGCAGAGCCGTGTGTGTGTAGAGCAGAGCCGTGTGTGTGTAGAGCAGAGCCGTGTGTGTGTGTAGAGCAGAGCCGTGTGTGTGTAGAGCAGAGCCGTGTGTGTGTAGAGCAGAGCCGTGTGTGTGTGTAGAGCAGAGCTGTGTGTGTGTGTAGAGCAGAGCCACGTGTGTGTAGAGCAGAGCCGTGTGTGTGAGTAGAGCAGAGCCGTGTGTGTGTGTGTAGAGCAGAGCCGTGTGTGTGTGTGTAGAGCAGAGCCGTGTGTGTGTAGAGCAGAGCCGTGTGTGTGTGTGGAGCAGAGCAGTGTGTGTGTGTGGAGCAGAGCCGTGTGTGTGTGTAGAGCAGAGCCGTGTGTGTGTGTAGAGCAGAGCCGTGTGTGTAGAGCAGAGCCGTGTGTGTGTGTAGAGCAGAGCCGTGTGTGTGTGTAGAGCAGAGCCGTGTGTGTGTGTGGAGCAGAGCAGTGTGTGTGTGTGGAGCAGAGCCGTGTGTGTGTGTAGAGCAGAGCCGTGTGTGTGTGTAGAGCAGAGCCGTGTGTGTAGAGCAGAGCCGTGTGTGTGTGTAGAGCAGAGCCGTGTGTGTGTGTGGAGCAGAGCCGTGTGTGTGTGTAGAGCAGAGCCGTGTGTGTGTGTGGAGCAGAGCCGTGTGTGTAGAGCAGAGCCGTGTGTGTGTAGAGCAGAGCCGTGTGTGTGTGTGTAGAGCAGAGCCGTGTGTGTGTAGAGCAGAGCCGTGTGTGTGTGTAGAGCAGAGCCGTGTGTGTGTGTAGAGCAGAGCCGTGTGTGTGTGTAGAGCAGAGCCGTGTGTGTGTAGAGCAGAGCCGTGTGTGTGTGTAGAGCAGAGCCGTGTGTGTGCAGAGCAGAGCCGTGTGTGTGTGTAGAGCAGAGCCGTGTGTGTGTGTAGAGCAGAGCCGTGTGTGTGTGTGTAGAGCAGAGCCGTGTGTGTGTAGAGCAGAGCCGTGTGTGTGTAGGGCAGAGCCGTGTGTGTAGAGCAGAGCCGTGTGTGTGTGTAGAGCAGAGCCGTGTGTGTGTGTAGAGCAGAGCCGTGTGTGTGTGTGTAGAGCAGAGCCGTGTGTGTGTGTAGAGCAGAGCCGTGTGTGTGTAGAGCAGAGCCGTGTGTGTCTGTGTAGAGCAGAGCCGTGTGTGTGCAGAGCAGAGCCGTGTGTGTGTGTAGAGCAGAGCCGTGTGTGTGTAGAGCAGAGCCGTGTGTGTAGAGCAGAGCCGTGTGTGTGTAGAGCAGAGCCGTGTGTGTAGAGCAGAGCCGTGTGTGTGTGTAGAGCAGAGCCGTGTGTGTGTGGAGCAGAGCCGTGTGTGTGTAGAGCAGAGCCGTGTGTGTGTGTAGAGCAGAGCCGTGTGTGTAGAGCAGAGCCGTGTGTGTGTGTAGAGCAGAGCCGTGTGTGTGTGTGGAGCAGAGCCGTGTGTGTGTGTAGAGCAGAGCCGTGTGTGTGTGTGGAGCAGAGCCGTGTGTGTGTGTAGAGCAGAGCCATGTGTGTATGTGTGTAGAGCAGAGCCGTGTGTGTGTGTAGAGCAGAGCCGTGTGTGTGTAGAGCAGAGCCGTGTGTGTGTGTAGAGCAGAGCCGTGTGTGTAGAGCAGAGCCGTGTGTGTGTGTAGAGCAGAGCCGTATGTGTGTGTAGAGCAGAGCCGTGTGTGTGTGTAGAGCAGAGCCGTGTGTGTGTGTAGAGCAGAGCCGTGTGTGTAGAGCAGAGCCGTGTGTGTGTGTAGAGCAGAGCCGTGTGTGTAGAGCAGAGCCGTGTGTGTGTGTAGAGCAGAGCCGTGTGTGTGTAGAGCAGAGCCGTGTGTGTGGAGCAGAGCCGTGTGTGTGTGTAGAGCAGAGCCGTGTGTGTGTGTAGAGCAGAGCCGTGTGTGTGTGTGTGTAGAGCAGAGCCATGTGTGTGTGTGTGTGTGTGTAGAGCAGAGCCGTGTGTGTGTGTGTAGAGCAGAGCCGTGTGTGTGTAGAGCAGAGCCGTGTGTGTGTAGAGCAGAGCCGTGTGTGTGTGTAGAGCAGAGCTGTGTGTGTGTGTAGAGCAGAGCCACGTGTGTGTAGAGCAGAGCCGTGTGTGTGTGTAGAGCAGAGCCGTGTGTGTGTGTGTAGAGCAGAGCCGTGTGTGTGTAGAGCAGAGCCGTGTGTGTGCAGAGCAGAGCCGTGTGTGTGTGTAGAGCAGAGTCGTGTGTGTGCAGAGCAGAGCCGTGTGTGTGTGTAGAGCAGAGCCGTGTGTGTGTGTAGAGCAGAGCCGTGTGTGTAGAGCAGAGCCGTGTGTGTGTAGAGCAGAGCCGTGTGTGTGTGTAGAGCAGAGCCGTGTATGTGTAGAGCAGAGCCGTGTGTGTGCAGAGCAGAGTCGTGTGTGTGTGTAGAGCAGAGCCGTGTGTGTGTGTGGAGCAGAGCCGTGTGTGTGTGTAGAGCAGAGCCGTGTGTGTGTGTAGAGCAGAGCCGTGTGTGTGTGTAGAGCAGAGCCGTGTGTGTGTGTGGAGCAGAGCCGTGTGTGTGTGTGGAGCAGAGCCGTGTGTGTGTGTAGAGCAGAGCCGTGTGTGTGTGTGGAGCAGAGCCGTGTGTGTGTGTAGAGCAGAGCCGTGTGTGTGTGTAGAGCAGAGCCGTGTGTGTGTGTAGAGCAGAGCCGTGTGTGTGTGTAGAGCAGAGCCGTGTGTGTGTGTGTGTAGAGCAGAGCCGTGTGTGTGTGTAGAGCAGAGCCGTGTGTGTGTAGAGCAGAGCCGTGTGTGTGTGTAGAGCAGAGCCACGTGTGTGTGTAGAGCAGGGCCGTGTGTGTGTGTAGAGCAGAGCCGTGTGTGTGTGTAGAGCAGAGCCGTGTGTGTGTGTAGAGCAGAGCCGTGTGTGTGTAGAGCAGAGCCGTGTGTGTGTGTGGAGCAGAGCCGTGTGTGTGTAGAGCAGAGCCGTGTGTGTGTGTAGAGCAGAGCCGTGTGTGTGTAGAGCAGAGCCGTGTGTGTGTGTAGAGCAGAGCCGTGTGTGTGTGTAGAGCAGAGCCGTGTGTGTGTGTGGAGCAGAGCCGTGTGTGTAGAGCAGAGCCGTGTGTGTGTAGAGCAGAGCCGTGTGTGTGTAGAGCAGAGCCGTGTGTGCAGAGCAGAGCCGTGTGTGTGTGTAGAACAGAGCCGTGTGTGTGTGTAGAGCAGAGCCGTGTGTGTGTGTAGAGCAGAGCCGTGTGTGTGTGTGTAGAGCAGAGCCGTGTGTGTAGAGAAGAGCCGTGTGTGTGTGTAGAGCAGAGCCGTGTGTGTGTGTAGAGCAGAACCATGTGTGTAGAGCAGAGCCGTGTGTGTGTGTAGAGCAGAGCCGTGTGTGTGTGTAGAGCAGAGCCGTGTGTGTGTAGAGCAGAGCCATGTGTGTGTGTAGAGCAGAGCCGTGTGTGTGTAGAGCAGAGCCGTGTGTGTGTGTGTAGAGCAGAGCCATGTGTGTGTGTGTGTAGAGCAGAGCCGTGTGTGTGTGTAGAGCAGAGCCGTGTGTGTGTAGAGCAGAGCCGTGTGTGTGTGTAGAGCAGAGCCATGTGTGTGTGTAGAGCAGAGCCATGTGTGTGTGTGTGTAGAGCAGAACCATGTGTGTAGAGCAGAGCCGTGTGTGTGTGTAGAGCAGAGCCGTGTGTGTGTGTGTAGAGCAGAGCCGTGTGTGTGTGTAGAGCAGAGCCGTATGTGTGTAGAGCAGAGCCATGTGTGTGTGTGTGTAGAGCAGAGCCATGTGTGTGTGTGTGTAGAGCAGAACCATGTGTGTAGAGCAGAGCCGTGTGTGTGTGTAGAGCAGAGCCGTGTGTGTGTAGAGCAGAGCCGTGTGTGTGTGTAGAGCAGAGCCGTGTGTGTGTGTAGAGCAGAGCCGTGTGTGTGTGTAGAGCAGAGCCATGTGTGTATGTGTGTAGAGCAGAGCCGTGTGTGTGTGTAGAGCAGAGCCGTGTGTGTGTAGAGCAGAGCCATGTGTGTGTGTGTGTAGAGCAGAGCCGTGTGTGTAGAGCAGAGCCGTGTGTGTGTGTGGAGCAGAGCCGTGTGTGTGTGTGGAGCAGAGCCGTGTGTGTGTGTGGAGCAGAGCCGTGTGTGTGTGTGGAGCAGAGCCGTGTGTGTGGAGCAGAGCCGTGTGTGTGTGTGGAGCAGAGCCGTGTGTGTGTGTAGAGCAGAGCCGTGTGTGTAGAGCAGAGCCGTGTGTGTGTGTAGAGCAGAGCCATGTGTGTATGTGTGTAGAGCAGAGCCGTGTGTGTGTGTAGAGCAGAGCCGTGTGTGTGTAGAGCAGAGCCGTGTGTGTGTAGAGCAGAGCCATGTGTGTGTGTGTGTAGAGCAGAACCATGTGTGTAGAGCAGAGCCGTGTGTGTGTGTAGAGCAGAGCCGTGTGTGTGTGTAGAGCAGAGCCGTGTGTGTGTAGAGCAGAGACGTGTGTGTGTAGAGCAGAGCCGTGTGTGTGTGTAGAGCAGAGCCGTGTGTGTGTGGAGCAGAGCCGTGTGTGTGTGTAGAGCAGAGCCGTGTGTGTGTAGAGCAGAGCCGTGTGTGTGTGTAGAGCAGAGCCGTGTGTGTGTGTAGAGCAGAGCCGTGTGTGTGTGTGGAGCAGAGCCGTGTGTGTGTGTGGAGCAGAGCCGTGTGTGTGTGTGGAGCAGAGCCGTGTGTGTGTGTAGAGCAGAGCCATGTGTGTATGTGTGTAGAGCAGAGCCGTGTGTGTGTGTAGAGCAGAGCCGTGTGTGTGTAGAGCAGAGCCATGTGTGTGTGTGTGTAGAGCAGAACCATGTGTGTAGAGCAGAGCCGTGTGTGTGTGTAGAGCAGAGCCGTGTGTGTGTGTAGAGCAGAGCCGTGTGTGTGTAGAGCAGAGACGTGTGTGTGTAGAGCAGAGCCGTGTGTGTGTGTAGAGCAGAGCTGTGTGTGTGTGGAGCAGAGCCGTGTGTGTGTGTAGAGCAGAGCCGTGTGTGTGTAGAGCAGAGCCGTGTGTGTGTGTAGAGCAGAGCCGTGTGTGTGTGTAGAGCAGAGCCGTGTGTGTGTGTGGAGCAGAGCCGTGTGTGTGTGTGGAGCAGAGCCGTGTGTGTGTGTAGAGCAGAGCCGTGTGTGTGTGTAGAGCAGAGCCGTGTGTGTGTGTAGAGCAGAGCCATGTGTGTGTGTGTAGAGCAGAGCCGTGTGTGTGTGTAGAGCAGAGCCGTGTGTGTGTAGAGCAGAGCCGTGTGTGTGTGTAGAGCAGAGCCATGTGTGTGTGTGTAGAGCAGAGCCGTGTGTGTGTAGAGCAGAGCCGTGTGTGTGTGTGTAGAGCAGAGCCGTGTGTGTGTAGAGCAGAGCCGTGTGTGTGTGTAGGGCAGAGCCGTGTGTGTAGAGCAGAGCCGTGTGTGTGTGTAGAGCAGAGCCGTGTGTGTGTGTGTAGAGCAGAGCCGTGTGTGTGTGTAGAGCAGAGCCGTGTGTGTGCAGAGCAGAGCCGTGTGTGTGTGTGGAGCAGAGCCGTGTGTGTGTGTGGAGCAGAGCCGTGTGTGTGTGTGGAGCAGAGCCGTGTGTGTGTGTGGAGCAGAGCCGTGTGTGTGTGTAGAGCAGAGCCGTGTGTGTGTGGAGCAGAGCCGTGTGTGTGTGTAGAGCAGAGCCGTGTGTGTGTAGAGCAGAGCCGTGTGTGTGTGTAGAGCAGAGCCATGTGTGTGTGTGTAGAGCAGAGCCGTGTGTGTGTAGAGCAGAGCCGTGTGTGTGTGTGTAGAGCAGAGCCGTGTGTGTGTAGAGCAGAGCCGTGTGTGTGCAGAGCAGAGCCGTGTGTGTGTGTAGAGCAGAGCCGTGTGTGTGTGTAGAGCAGAGCCGTGTGTGTGTGTGGAGCAGAGCCGTGTGTGTGTGTGGAGCAGAGCCGTGTGTGTGTGTGGAGCAGAGCCGTGTGTGTGTGTGGAGCAGAGCCGTGTGTGTAGAGCAGAGCCGTGTGTGTGTGTGGAGCAGAGCCGTGTGTGTGTAGAGCAGAGCCGTGTGTGTGTGTAGAGCAGAGCCATGTGTGTGTGTGTAGAGCAGAGCCGTGTGTGTGTAGAGCAGAGCCGTGTGTGTGTGTGTAGAGCAGAGCCGTGTGTGTGTAGAGCAGAGCCGTGTGTGTAGAGCAGAGCCGTGTGTGTAGAGCAGAGCCGTGTGTGAAGAGCAGGAGAGCCCCTGGCTCAGTCCCGCACTGACTGCTCTGAGTGATGACGTCACCGCAGGTCCTTCTCCTCCCGCACTGACTGCTCTCAGTGATGACGTCACTGCAGGTCCTTCTCCTGCACTGAGTGCTCTCAGTGATGACGTCACCGCAGGTCCTTCTCCTCCCGCACTGACTGCTCTCAGTGATGACGTCACCGCAGGTCCTTCTCCTCCCGCACTGACTGCTCTCAGTGATGACGTCACCGCAGGTCCTTCTCCTCCCGCACTGACTGCTCTCAGTGATGACGTCACTGCAGGTCCTTCTCCTCCCGCACTGACTGCTCTCAGTGATGACGTCACTGCAGGTCCTTCTCCTCCCGCACTGACTGCTCTCAGTGATGACGTCACTGCAGGTCCTTCTCCTCCCGCACTGACTGCTCTCAGTGATGACGTCACTGCAGGTCCTTCTCCTGCACTGAGTGCTCTCAGTGATGACGTCACCGCAGGTCCTTCTCCTCCCGCACTGACTGCTCTCAGTGATGACGTCACCGCAGGTCCTTCTCCTCCCGCACTGACTGCTCTCAGTGATGACGTCACCGCAGGTCCTTCTCCTCCCGCACTGACTGCTCTCAGTGATGACGTCACTGCAGGTCCTTCTCCTCCCGCACTGACTGCTCTCAGTGATGACGTCACTGCAGGTCCTTCTCCTCCCGCACTGACTGCTCTCAGTGATGACGTCACTGCAGGTCCTTCTCCTGCACTGAGTGCTCTCAGTGATGACGTCACCGCAGGTCCTTCTCCTCCCGCACTGACTGCTCTCAGTGATGACGTCACCGCAGGTCCTTCTCCTCCTCCTCAGCACACGGTGAGTGTCTCCCTGTCTCCGTCCCTGTGCACATTACACCCCGGGTAATTCTGCGCTTTTGTTTGGACACTTGGAGCCTTTTCTCATTTTCCCTTGTAGGCCGCAGGCTGCACACTGTCCTTGTTTTCACCTTGTGTTTCTGATGCTTTTATTCCCTGTTTTGCCCCTCAGTGTAACGCACTTTAGTTTACAAATTTCTTCTTATGTTTCTTTAGAAGTTTCTGCCTGAAATATAGAGAATAGAATAATAAGAGAATAAATTCCATTAAATTGTGCAATCATTTCCCTCCTCTATGTGGAGCCTCTCCATCTTCAGGAGATATTGTTATGGCTCATTCTGTGGCCGCCGCGGACAGTGGGAAAGCTGGGTTACAGTTTACTGATTATACAGTCTGAGATGGTAGCAGAGCATTGGAAAGTTGGGTTATAGCTCAGTAGTAATCCATCCTGAGACTGGAAAAGCTGTGCTATGAATGATATGTTGAAGGCTGCAGCTCACAATGGGTGAGAGGGGCTACAGCACAGTGTGATTCCATAGTCTGCTGCTGCCACTGGGAAAGCTGGGTTACAGCTTAGTGATGATACATCCGGTGAATCCAGCTGCCACTGGGAAAGCTTTCTTACAGCTTAGTGATGATACATCCAGCGAATCCTGCTGCCACTGGGAAAGCTGGGTTACAGCTTAGTGATGATACATCTGGCGAATCCTGCTGCCACTGGGAAAGCTGGGTTACAGCATAGTGTGATTCCATAGTCTGCTGCTGCCACTGGGAAAGCTGGGTTACAGCTTAGTGATGATACATCCGGTGAATCCAGCTGCCACTGGGAAAGCTTTCTTACAGCTTAGTGATGATACATCCAGCGAATCCTGCTGCCACTGGGAAAGCTGGGTTACAGCTTAGTGATGATACATCTGGCGAATCCTGCTGCCACTGTGAAAGCTTTGTTACAGCTTAGTGATGATACATCCGGTGAATCCTGCTGCCACTGGGAAAGCTTTCTTACAGCTTAGTGATGATACATGCAGCGAATCCTGCTGCCACTGGGAAAGCTGGGTTACAGCTTAGTGATGATACATCCGGTGAATCCTGCTGCCACTGTGAAAGCTTTCTTACAGCTTAGTGATGATACATCCGGTGAATCCTGCTGCCACTGGGAAAGCTTTCTTACAGCTTAGTGATGATACATCCAGCGAATCCTGCTGCCACTGGGAAAGCTGGGTTACAGCTTAGTGATGATACATCCGGTGAATCCTGCTGCCACTGTGAAAGCTTTCTTACAGCTTAGTGATGATACATCCGGTGAATCCTGCTGCCACTGGGAAAGCTGGGTTACAGCTTAGTGATGATACATCTGGCGAATCCTGCTGCCACTGGGAAAGCTGGGTTACAGCTTAGTGATGATACATCCGGTGAATCCTGCTGCCACTGGGAAAGCTTTCTTACGGCTTAGTGATGATACATCCAGCGAATCCTGCTGCCACTGGGAAAGCTGGGTTACAGCTTAGTGATGATACATCTGGCGAATCCTGCTGCCACTGTGAAAGCTTTGTTACAGCTTAGTGATGATACATCCGGTGAATCCTGCTACCACTGGGAAAGCTTTCTTACAGCTTAGTGATGATACATCCAGCGAATCCTGCTGCCACTGGGAAAGCTGGGTTACAGCTTAGTGATGATACATCCGGTGAATCCTGCTGCCACTGGGAAAGCTTTCTTACAGCTTAGTGATGATACATCCAGCGAATCCTGCTGCCACTGGGAAAGCTGGGTTACAGCTTAGTGATGATACATCTGGCGAATTCTGCTGCCACTGGGAAAGCTGGGTTACAGCTTAGTGATGATACATCCGGTGAATCCTGCTGCCACTGGGAAAGCTTTCTTACGGCTTAGTGATGATACATCCAGCGAATCCTGCTGCCACTGGGAAAGCTGGGTTACAGCTTAGTGATGATACATCTGGCGAATCCTGCTGCCACTGTGAAAGCTTTGTTACAGCTTAGTGATGATACATCCGGTGAATCCTGCTGCCACTGGGAAAGCTTTCTTACAGCTTAGTGATGATACATCCAGCAAATCCTGCTGCCACTGGGAAAGCTGGGTTACAGCTTAGTGATGATACATCTGGCGAATCCTGCTGCCACTGGGAAAGCTGGGTTACAGCTTAGTGATGATACATCCGGTGAATCCTGCTGCCACTGGGAAAGCTTTCTTACGGCTTAGTGATGATACATCCAGCGAATCCTGCTGCCACTGGGAAAGCTGGGTTACAGCTTAGTGATGATACATCTGGCGAATCCTGCTGCCACTGTGAAAGCTTTGTTACAGCTTAGTGATGATACATCCGGTGAATCCTGCTGCCACTGGGAAAGCTTTCTTACAGCTTAGTGATGATACATCCAGCGAATCCTGCTGCCACTGGGAAAGCTGGGTTACAGCTTAGTGATGATACATCCGGTGAATCCTGCTGCCACTGGGAAAGCTTTCTTACAGCTTAGTGATGATACATCCAGCGAATCCTGCTGCCACTGGGAAAGCTGGGTTACAGCTTAGTGATGATACATCTGGCGAATTCTGCTGCCACTGGGAAAGCTGGGTTACAGCTTAGTGATGATACATCCGGTGAATCCTGCTGCCACTGGGAAAGCTTTCTTATGGCTTAGTGATGATACATCCAGCGAATTCTGCTGCCACTGGGAAAGCTGGGTTACAGCTTAGTGATGATACATCTGGCGAATTCTGCTGCCACTGGGAAAGCTGGGTTACAGCTTAGTGATGATACATCCGGTGAATCCTGCTGCCACTGGGAAAGCTTTCTTACAGCTTAGTGATGATACATCCAGCGAATTCTGCTGCCACTGGGAAAGCTGGGTTACAGCTTAGTGATGATACATCTGGCGAATCCTGCTGCCACTGGGAAAGCTGGGTTACAGCTTAGTGATGATACATCCGGTGAATCCTGCTGCCACTGGGAAAGCTTTCTTACGGCTTAGTGATGATACATCCAGCGAATCCTGCTGCCACTGGGAAAGCTGGGTTACAGCTTAGTGATGATACATCTGGCGAATCCTGCTGCCACTGGGAAAGCTGGGTTACAGCTTAGTGATGATACATCCGGTGAATCCTGCTGCCACTGGGAAAGCTTTCTTACGGCTTAGTGATGATACATCCAGCGAATCCTGCTGCCACTGGGAAAGCTGGGTTACAGCTTAGTGATGATACATCTGGCGAATCCTGCTGCCACTGTGAAAGCTTTGTTACAGCTTAGTGATGATACATCCGGCGAATCCTGCTGCCACTGGGAAAGCTGAGTTACAGCTTAGTGATGATACATCCGGCGAATCCTGCTGCCACTGGGAAAGCTGGGTTACAGCTTAGTGATGATACATCCGGTGAATCCTGCTGCCACTGGGAAAGCTTTCTTACGGCTTAGTGATGATACATCCAGCGAATCCTGCTGCCACTGGGAAAGCTGGGTTACAGCTTAGTGATGATACATCTGGCGAATCCTGCTGCCACTGTGAAAGCTTTATTACAGCTTAGTGATGATACATCCGGTGAATCCTGCTGCCACTGGGAAAGCTTTCTTACAGCTTAGTGATGATACATCCAGCGAATCCTGCTGCCACTGGGAAAGCTGGGTTACAGCTTAGTGATGATACATCTGGCGAATCCTGCTGCCACTGTGAAAGCTTTGTTACAGCTTAGTGATGATACATCCGGTGAATCCTGCTGCCACTGGGAAAGCTGAGTTACAGCTTAGTGATGATACATCCGGCGAATCCTGCTGCCACTGGGAAAGCTGGGTTACAGCTTAGTGATGATACATCCGGCGAATCCTGCTGCCACTGGGAAAGTGGTAGTTGGAGGCAGGTATATCTTGCCCAGGTGTTTGTCCTATGTGAATTAGGCCACTCCGTATCTTCAGGGTGCTAATGGGTTAATGATTGCAGGAATAAAAGATGACCAGCTGGGGGTTTCCAGCGTCTGCCTGGGGCACACAGATTGCCTGTCTGTGTGAGACAAACGTGAGTGAGAGCTCTGCTCAAGAATTGTGTGATGTTAGCTGGGTGGGAGAAGCCCCCCCAGTTGTTAAGTTAGCAACGTGTTTGTTTAGTTAGTGCCGGACAGGCTAGGATTCATTTTTATGTTTTGTTTTTCTGTGTTGCTTTCACTTTAATAAATCTGACCTGAGGTCAGCCTACTTGGAAACCTGCTGTACGCCTCAGAAATTCAATGCACAAACCACGTGACCTTTGACCCCAGCAAAGGCGATCCCGGAGTGTTGTGTCACATTGTGGTGGAGAATGCGGGCATACCGTGGCACAGGCAACAGCATGGAAGACGTGGTGAAAGCCTTAGTACAGTCCACTACGAAGCTAATCGCTTGATGGCCGCACAGCTGAAGGAGTTAGTGGACATGACGGTTGCAGACCGCCAACTTCTCCAACAGGTGGCGCAGCGCCTGGTGAGCATGCCTGACGCTGACCCGGAAGCAGAGTCCAGGAGGATCCATGTGAGTCGATACTGGCAAAAGCTGACTGCAGAAGATGACGTCGAGGCATACCTGACAACGTTTGAGCGGACGGCATTGAGAGAGAAGTGGCCGAAGGCACGATGGGCCGATTTGATTGCCCCGGAGGTCGCTCAGGACTTTGAGAAACTGAAAGCTGAGATCCTGGCCCGGCTGGGTGTGACGACGGCTGTCCGGGCACAGAGGGTACATCAGTGGACATACCAGCAAGATAAACCGGCGCGGTCTCAGATGTTCGACCTGATCTACTTAACAAAGAAATGGCTGCAACCCAAGGTACTGACAATACCCGAAATAATCCAGCGGGTTGTCCTGGACAAGTACCTGAGAGTACTACCCCCAGCGCTGAAAAGGTGGGTAAGCCAAGGAAATCCCACGACAGCGGATCAACTTGTGGAGTTGGTCGAGCGTTATTCCGTGGCAGAAGGACTTCCCGACGACACCGCCAGCCCCCGGTCTGTGCCTCCTGCTCGTGGAACCGGTAAGACTGTTCCAGGGACCACGGGTGAAGGAAAATCGCTTAAAACTGTGGGGGAGGAGTCCGGGACTGCTCGCACTCCGAGACCAAGAGTATTGGACGGTGGTCTCAGTAGGGGACCTGTTAGGTGTTTCCGCTGCCATGAGAAGGGTCATGTTTCTGCGAACTGTCCTGTTACCGCTGAACCCATGCAGTGCGACGTTATAGACTCTAGAAAACGCATGTCTTTGGTTACACAGCTAGTGAGTGTGAATGCGGGTCAAAATGATACAGCGAAACACCTGTGTGAATTATCTGTTGATGGGAAAAATGTTGTGGCATTACTAGACTCTGGAAGTGTGGTGACTCTGGTGAAAGCTAGTCTGGTGGCACTTCCGTCTGGTCCGTCTGACAAGTTTTCTGTGACGTGTGTGCATGGTGACACCCGCTCGTACCGGTCATATGGATTTCTACTCCCTATGGGTCAGTGCAGCACAAAGTGGGACTCGTTCCAGCATTGTTACAGGATGTAATCCTGGGCAGGGATTTTCCCTATTTCTGGCAGTTGTGAGAGAATCAGTTGCTCCTTCACGGTAGCTGTACCCGTGAATCTTCTCCCATGCTGTCTGGAGGTCCCGAGCCCCTAGAGGAGACCCCACAGGAAGATGTTGCTGGGGAGGTTAGTGAATCTAACCTTCAGTACCCCTTCTCCGTCATGGTGGGGGAAACTGAGGAACCTCAGCGAGAGGCGGAGGCAGACAGCCATCCGGCACCCTGCCTGCCAGATTTGGGAGTCCAGGTGGATGACTTCCACAGCGAGCAAATTAAAGATCCTACCCTGACTCCGGCTAGGAAAAATGTAAAAATGATAGATGGGGTACCCGTAGAACCTGACACTAGGCTAGCGTACCCGTATATGGTTCTGGAAAATGATTTGCTCTACCAGGTAGAAAAAAAAGGGGAAGACACAGTGCAACGGTTAGTGGTACCCAAACCTTATCGGCGGAAGGTACTGGATTTGGCCCACGGACATATAATGGGGGGACATCTGGGGGTACAGAAAACCACAGAAAGGATATTGCATTGTTTTGTGTGGCCTGGAATACATTATGATGTGCGTAACTATTGTGAGTCCTGTCCAGAGTGCCAAATCGCGGCCCCTAAATCTCAGTTCCGTAGCCCTTTGGTACCCCTTCCTATCATCGGGGTCCCTTTTGAGAGAATTGGGATGGATTTGGTTGGGCCCCTTCCCCGATCCGCACGTGGGCACCAACATATCCTCGTCATCGTGGACTATGCCACTCGTTACCCGGAAGCCGTCCCTTTGCGTAACACAGTTACCAAGACGATCGCCAAGGAATTGGTACAAGTGTTTAGTCGGGTGGGAATTCCAAAACAGATACTCACCGACCAGGGGACTCCCTTTATGTCAAGGGTAATGAAGGAGCTCTGCAGGCTCTTACAAATAGACCCGTTGCGTACGTCTGTCTATCACCCTCAAACAGATGGCCTGGTTGAGCGCTTCAACAGAACCTTAAAACAGATGCTCCGGAAGGCGATAGACAAAGATGGGAAGAACTGGGATTACTTGTTACCCTATTTGCTGTTTGCCATTAGGGAAGTTCCCCAGTCTTCCACAGGGTTTTCGCCTTTCGAACTGTTGTACGCCCGTCGTCCCCGGGGACTGCTGGACGTCGCAAAAGAAACCTGGGAAGGTCAAGTCACTCCCTTTAAAATGGTGATCGACCATGTAACACAAATGCAGGATCGTATTGCCGCTGTCATGCCCATTGTTAGGGACCATATGTTACAGGCCCAGGGAGCCCAGAGGCAAAGTTATGATAGAGGCGCTAAGGTCCGTACATTTGCACCCGGCGATAGGGTGTTGGTCCTAATCCCTACGGTGGATAGTAAATTCCTGGCGAAATGGCAGGGCCCATTTGAGGTCCGAGAAAGAGTTGGTGAAGTGAACTATAAAGTGTACCAGCCGGGTAAGAGAAAACCAGAACAGATTTATCATGTGAATCTGATAAAATCCTGGAAAGACCGCTCTGCCCTAACGGCGGATCTGCCCCGTCCGGTTTGTTCACCTACTGTACCGGAGGTGCAGGTTGCCGAGACTCTCTCAGAACGACAAAAATCTGAGGTTAAGCAATTTTTGTTACAGAACCGACAGTTTTTCTCCGAAAAACCTGGCCGGACTAAGTTGGTGAAACATGAGATTGTCACAGAGCCTGGCGTCACTGTTCATGTGAAGCCGTCTCCCGGGAAGTGATGGCAATGTTGGACTTAGGAGTCATTGAAGAGTCGCACAGCGCCTGGTCCAGTCCAATTGTGCTGATACATAAACCGGATGGCTCCATCCGGTTTTGTAATGACTTTAGGAAACTGAATGCAGTTTCTAAATTTGATGCGTACCCTATGCCCCGGGTCGATGAGTTGATCGACCAGCTTGGTAAAGCCCGATACATTACGACCCTGGATTTAACAAAGGGGTACTGGCAGATTCCTCTGGCCGAGGCGGCCAGAGAGAAGACGGCATTTGCTACACCGGAAGGTCTGTTCCAGTATGTCTATATGCCGTTTGGACTTCACGGAGCTCCCGCAACGTTCCAGAGATTGATGGATCGAGTCTTGAGGCCTCACAGACAGTACGCTTCTGCCTACCTGGATGACATCGTAATTTACAGCATGGACTGGGAAACTCATCTCCAGAAGGTACAAGCGGTGATTGATGACCTGCGAGATGCAGGTTTAACGGCAAACCCCAAGAAATGCCACATCGGGCTTGAAGAAGCCCGATACTTGGGCTACGTGATTGGCCGACGAGTGGTTAAACCCCAGATCGACAAAATACAGGCAATTCAGGGCTGGCCACAACCAGTGAACAAAAAACAAGTACAGGCTTTCCTGGGGATTGCCGGCTATTATCGCCGGTTCATACCCAATTTTGCAGCCATGGCTACTCCCTTGACGGATCTTACCAAGGGGAAGGGTTCCGTCATGGTAAAATGGACCTCAGCTGCTGAAGAGGCCTTCCACAGCCTGAAACGGGCTTTGTGCTCTCAGCCCGTACTAGTGACTCCTGATTTCAGCAGCGAGTTTGTGGTGCAAACTGATGCCTCTGATACTGGTGTCGGAGCTGTACTTTCCCAGGTGAGGGACGGAGTCGAACACCCGGTCCTCTATCTCAGTCGGAAACTGAATGTACATGAGCAGAGGTATGCGGTGGTTGAAAAAGAGTGCCTAGCCATTAAATGGGCTCTTGACTCCCTCAAGTATTACCTGGCCGGTAGGAAGTTTAGGCTGGTCACAGACCATGCCCATCTCAAGTGGATGCACCTCCACAAAGACCGTAATAGTCGGGTAACCCGGTGGTTCCTTGCCCTGCAGGCTTACTCTTTTACGGTGGAGCACCGACCTGGGGTGCAGATGGGGAACGCCGATGCCCTATCCCGAGTGCACTGTTTCAAGAGTGTTCTTGCTCGACCGGAGTGGTCTGAGCAAGGGGGGGGGGGGGTGGGTATGTAAGACTCATGCTGGTGTGGTAGTTGGAGGCAGGTATATCTCGCCTAGGTGTTTGTCCTATGTGAATTAGGCCACTCAGTATCTTCAGGGTGCTAATGGGTTAATGATTGCAGGAATAAAAGATGACCAGCTGGGGGTTTCCAGCGTCTGCCTGGGGCACACAGATTGCCTGTCTGTGTGAGACAAACGTGAGTGAGAGCTCTGCTCAAGAATTGTGTGATGTTAGGTGGGTGGGAGAAGCCCCCCCAGTTGTTAAGTTAGCAAAGTGTTTGTTTAGTTAGTGCAGGACAGGCTAGGATTTATTTTTATGTTTTGTTTTTCTGTGTTGCTTTCACTTTAATAAATCTGACCTGAGGTCAGCCTACTTGGAAACCTGCTGTACGCCTCAGAAATTCAATGCACAAAACACGTGACCTTTGACCCCAGCAAAGGCGATCACGGAGTGTTTTGTCACAGTATATAATATTATTATTATGATTTATTTATATAGCACCGTTAATTCCATGGTGCTGTACATGAGAAAAGGGGTTACATACAGGATTATAGATAATATTTACAGTAAACAAATTTACAGTGACAGACTGGTGCAGAGGGGAGAGGACCCTTTCCTTGCGGACTTACATTCTACAGGGTAATGGGGAAGAGACAGAAGGTCGGGGGTGCGGCCTCTCTGGTGGTGGTGAGGCGAAAGCTCGGGTGGTGGTGAGGCGGCAGCTCTGGTGATGGTGAGGCGGCAACTCGGGTGGTTGGTGAGGCGGCAGCTCTGGTGGTGGTGAGGCGGCAACTCGGGTGGTTGGTGAGGCGGCAGCTCTGGTGGTGGTGAGGCGGCAACTCGGGTGGTTGGTGAGGCGGCAGCTCTGGTGGTGGTGAGGCGGCAGCTCAGGTGGTGGTGAGTTGGCAGCTCTGGTGGTGGTGAGGCGGCAGCTCAGGTGGTGGTGAGTTGGCAGCTCTGGTGATGGTGAGGCGACAGCTCTGGTGGTTGGTGAGGTGGCAGCTCTGGTGGTTGGTGAGGCGGCAGCTCGGGCAATTGGTGAGGCGGCAGCTCAGGCAATTGGTGAGGCGGCAGCTCAGGTGTTGGTGAGGCGGCAGCTCAGGTGGTTGGTGAGGCGGCAGAATGGTTATTGCAGGCTGTAGGCTTTCCTGAAGAGATGGGTTTTCAGGTTCCGTCTGAAGGATCCGAGGGTGGTGGATAATCGGACATTTTGAGGCGTGGAATTCCAGAGGATGGGGGCTATTCGGGAGAAATAAGTGTGGAGGAGAGTAGGAGGTCTTGGGAGGATCGGAGATTACGTGAGGGAAGTTCAGAGATATAGGGGGGACAGGTTGTGGATGGTTTTGTAGATCAGTGTTAGTAGTTTGAACTGGATTCGTTGGAGAATTGGGAGCCAGTGGAGGGATTTGCAGAGGGGAGAAGCAGGGGAGTAGCGAGGAGAGAGGTGGATTAGCCGGGCAGCAGAGTTGAGGACAGACTGGAGCGGTGCAAGAGAGTTAGTGGGGAGGCCACAGAGGAGGGTGTTGCTGTAATCGAGGCGGGAAATGATGAGGGCATGCATAAGAGTTTTAGTAGATTGTGAGCTGAGGAAGGGACGGATTCTGGCAATATTTTTGAGTTGGAGGCGACAGGAGGTGGCAAGAGTTTAGACGTGCGGTTTTAAGGACAGTGCAGAGTCGAGAGTTACCCCGAGGCAGCGCATTTCAGGTGCGGGAGAGAGCGTGATGCCGTTTACCATAATAGATAGGTCAGGTAGGGGGGATACGTGAGATGGGGGAAAGATGATGTTTTGTCTACATTGAGTTTTAGGAAGCGAGAGGTGAAGGAGGATATGGCTGATAGACACTTCGGGATTCTGGACAGCAGAGGGGTGACATCTGGGCCAGAGAGGTAGATCTGAGTGTCGTCCGCATAAGGTGATACTGGAAGCCATGGGACTTTATGAGTTGTCCTAGGCCAAGGGTATAGATGGAAAAGAGTAGGGGCCCTAGGACAGAGCCTTGAGGGACTCCAACAGAGAGAGGGCAGGATGAGGAGGTAGTGTGGGAGTGGGAAACACTAAATGTGCGGTCGGAAAGGTATGAGGCAATCCAGGACAGGGCAAGGCCTTTGATGCCGAGGGAAGAAAGAATCTGTAGCAGTAGGCAGTGGTTGGAGATTGAAGGTTGTCTACAGAATGCGGTAGATAAGCCACTGATGCCGGTGGCCTTAGCTCATACGATTTTAGGGCTGACAGATTCCCTTTAAAGTCAGGGAAAAAGTAGCAGCGTACCAGTTAAAACAGAGGGAGAGAAGTACATGGGATTCTGGTATGCAGTGGCTATTCCAGATTAGGAGACAGTTCAGACGTACCTGTGGATGAAAGCAGATGGATCAGTGCATGACCGCATGAAGGAGAATATACCATAGGTTACCATTGTGGTGTATTTCTGATGATAGATTTAAAAAGATGTCACTTTAAATGATGTCACATCTGACCAGCTCCATTCAACTTATATATATATAATGTCCCCCAACCTGGTATATGTGTCCCCCAACCTGGTATAGGAATCCCCATCCTGGTATATATAATCCCCCATCCTGGTATATGTGTCCCCCATCCTGGTATATGTGTCCCCCATCCTGGTATATGTGTCCCCCATCCTGGTATAAATGTCCCCCATCCTGGTATATGTGTCTCCCATCCTGGCATATGTGTCCCCCATGCTGGTATATTTGTCCCCCATCCTGGTATATGTGTCCCCCATCCTGGTATATATGTCCCCCATCCTGGTGTATGTGTCCCTCATCCTGGTATATGTGTCCCCCATCCTGGTTTATATAATCCCCCATCCTGGTATATATAATCCCCCATCCTGGTATATGTGTCCACCATCCTGGTATATATGTCCCCCATCCTGGTATATATGTCTCCCTTCCTGGTATAAATGTCCCCCATCCTGGTATATGTGTCTCCCATCCTGGTATATATGTCCCCATCTTGGTATATATGTCTCCCATCCTGGTATATATGTCTCCCATCCTGGTATATGTGTCCCCCATCCTGGTATATATGTATCCTATCCTGTTATATAGGTCCCCCATCCGGGTATATATGTCCCCATCCTGGTATATATAATCCCACATCCGGGTATATATGCCTCCCATCCTGGTATATATGTCCCCTATCTTTGCATGTCCCTCTTCCTGTACACCTTTGTGGTATATATGTTCCCTGCTCTACAAAAAAACCCTTTCTTCTCACCATCCTCTGCTCCCTCGACATGCGACATCCTCTTCGTCATCGTCTTCTGGGCCTGTGGGAAGGGGAGTAGCCGACCCCAGTACCTACTTCAGCTGGATGTGCGTCCTCTGACTCTCATCCAGCTGAAGTAGGTGCTGGGGTCGCTGGTCCCCCTCCAGCATGGAGGCAAAAGAAAGATTTCTATTTTCTGTTAATGAGGACATTTTCATACAATCATATACAGTTAAGTCCATATATATATTTGGACAGAGACAACATTTTTCTAATTTTGGTTATAGACATTACCACAATGAATTTTAAACAAAACAATTCAGATGCAGTTGTAGTTCAGATTTTCAGCTTTCATTTGAGGGTATCCACATTAAAATTGGATGAAGGGTTTAGGAGTTTCAGCTCCTTAACATGTGCCACCCTGTTTTTAAAGGGACCAAAAGTAATTGGACAGATTCAATAATTTTAAATAACATGTTCATTTTTAGTACTTGGTTAAAAACCCCTTGTTGGCAATGACTGCCTGAAGTCTTGAACTCATGGACATCACCACACGCTGTGTTTCCTCCTTTTTGATGCTCTTCCAGGCCTTCACTGCGGTGGTTTTCAGTTGCTGTTTGTTTGTGGGCCTTTCTGACTGAAGTTTAGTCTTTAACAAGTGAAATGCTGCTCAATTGGGTTGAGACCAGGTGACTGACTTGGCCATTCCAGAATATTCCACTTCTTTGCTTTAATAAACTCCTGGTTGCTTTGGCTTTGTTTTGGGTCATTGTCCATCTGTAGTATGTAGTTTGGCTGCATGTGGCTGGATCTGAGCACACAGTATGGCGGCTCTGAAGACCTCAGAATTCATTCGTCTGCCCTGTGTCACATCATCAATAAACACTAGTGACCCAGTGCCACTGGCAGCCATGCATGCCCGCGCCATCACACTGCCTCCGCCGGGTTTATGCATGCCCGCGCCATCACACTGCCTCCGCCGGGTTTACTGATGATGTGGTATGCTTTGGATCATGAGCTGGACCACGCCTTCGCCATAGTTTTCTCTTTCCATCATTCTGGTAGAGGTTGATCTTGGTTTCATCTGTCCATAGAATGTTCTTCCAGAACTGTGCGGCTTTTTTAGATGTTTTTTAGCCTTTTTATTCTTGATTCTTATGAGTGGCTTGCACCGTGCAGTGAACCCTCTGTAGTTACTTTCATGCAGTCTTCTCTTTATGGTAGATTTGGATATTGATACGCCTTCCTCCTGGAGAGTGTTGTTCCCTTGGTCGGCTGTTGTGAAGGGGTTTCTCTTCACCATGGAGATTATTCTGCCATCATCCACCACTGTTGTCTTCCGTGGGCGCCCAGGTCTTTTTCCATTGATGAGTTCACCAGTGCTTTCTTTCTTTCTCAGGATGGACCAAACTGTAGATTTTGCCACTCCTAATATTGCAACAATTTCTCGGATGGGTGTTTTCTGTTTTCGCAGCTTAAGGATGGCTTGTTTCACCTGCATGGAGAGCTCCTTTGACCGCATGTTTACTTCACAGCAAAACCTTCCAAATGCAAGCACCACACCTCAAATCAACTCCAGGCCTTTTATCTGCTTAATTGAGAATGACATAACGAAGGGATTGTCTACACCTGTCCATGAGATAGCCCTGGAGTCAATTGTCCAATTACCTTTGGTCCCTTTAAAAACAGGGTGGCACATGTTAAGGAGCTGAAACTCCTAAACCCTTCATCCAATTTTAATGTGGATACCCTCAAAAGAAAGCTGAAAGTCTGAACTTCAACTGCATCTGAATTGTTTTGTTTAAAATTCATTGTGGTAATGTCTATAATCAAAATTAGAAAAAAGTCGTCTCTGTCCAAATATATATGGACTTAACTGTATAAAAAGAACTATATGAAGCTCCTTTTGCTGCCCAGCCAGGAACCTTACTGTTTCCACACGAATGTGACTGATCACACGGCCATCACGTCATCCACGGTCCTTGCGGCATTTACCACCCTCTGCACACGTCCTTTTTTACACTGAGTTTTTCTTCATATATTGTCCATGTCCCGCTATCTTGTAATAAGTAGTAATAATATAGCGGTATATGTGGCGTGCCCTGTCCCTGCTTTTGTGAGTTTTCTCTTTTCTCTACCTCCTTATAGCTTATTTTATACTAATGTATATATGTTATAACATTATTTTCTGTGTTATCATGCTAATTGCACATTGTTATTGTCAATGCATTGCTACACAAACATTTGTGAACCCTTCAGAATTTTCAATTTTTCTGCATAAATTTGACCTAAAACTACACAAGATTTTCACACCATTCCTAAAAGTAATAAAACAAATGAGTAAAAAATATTAGAATTTTTCATTTTATTTTTTTATGAAAGTGATCCAATATTACATGACTGTGAGTGAAAAAAGTATGTGAACCTTTAGAGTCTGGTGCTGTCAATCTATGAGATGACAATCGGGTGAGAGTGGGCAGCCTGTTTTATTCAAAGAATAGGGATCTATCAAAGTCTGATGTCCTCAAACCATATTTGTGGAAGTGTATTATGGGAAGAACAAAGGAGATTTCTGATGAACTCCAAAGAAGATATGTTCATAAAGCTAGAAATGTTTACAAAATCACCTCCAAAGGGTTTGGACTCCACCAATCCAGTCAGAATGGTTGCGTACAAATCGAGTAATGAAAAGGAAGAAAAGAGACATACACAACACCAGGGATCACCAAAAAATAATAAATCCTAGATAAATAATATAATACATTTTATTAAGGTCAAACAAGACACTGCAAACAATTAAAAACATTTAAAAACTAAAACGGTACATATCCCAAATAGGGAATACCCCCCAAGACCCAGAAAATGACTTCATACCAGACAATACATACAGATATAGCATATAGATTCACACTACAATATGTGATATCAATGAATAAACAATATACAGCTGTTCAGGGCTCAAAAACAATAAGATGTGCTCTATAGGCGTATAGAGATTATATCCATAATGGATAAAAAGTAGAGCTCCCAAAAAAAGGCCCACACACACAATGTATCAATAAAATACGGGTAGGGCAGTGTCCTAAGTTAGATGGATCTAATACTTTAGATGTGTACACATCCCGTATGCCTAATGAGCCAAAGGACAACCTCCAGCTACCTGTGGGTAGTATAACAGAAGTACAACATAGGGTGCAGGGCGACGCCTAAACCACAAAACCGGCAGGTAAAGAACACATGCACAGATAGAATAAAGAGATCAGGTAAAAACCTGCCTGTAAGCAGTAGCTAAATCTGACCGATAAGGGGAAGGCATAAAGGTGGTAATATACAGATAAAAAACAAGCGAGAGTTCAGAACGCCATATAGAACCTGCCCATGAAAGGAACAGCACTAGTCCGGTAGGAAGTCAGTCATGGGGGGCAAAAAGAAGCCCAACGCGTGTCGCCACGGAGTGGCTTCGTCAGGGGCAGAGGTAACAATGTCCGTATGTTGACGCTTATATATACAACTATCTAAATAAGTTACCATAACAGCTGAGCGGATCCTCCTCAGGGAACAACAGCAGGCTCCATAATAGACGCAATAGCGCCATGTTGGAGACCAGAAGTGTAACCATGGTACCGGATGTGACGCCGGCGGGTATACCAAGATGGAAAGTATCGGCTAGTGCGCATGCGCTAAGAGCGGTCACCTACTGCAAATTACCAAGAGAGCTGGTCAGAAGTTGTACAAACATGGAGGCGCCACAGCACAATGCGCAAGCGCATTTAGTGCGTACAGAGCGTCCAGCATATCGTAAAAATTTTTTAGAGTTCAAGAAAATACTTATTTTCCACCATAATATGCAAAAAAAATGATAAAAAAACAGACAATGTGATTTTCTTGATTTTTTTTTCTCAGTTTGTCTCACATAGTTGAGGTCTACCTATGATGTAAATTACAGACGCCTCTCATCTTTTTAAGTGGTGGAACTTGCACTATTGCTGACTGAGTAAATACTTTTTTGCCCCACTGTACGTATAGAATGTCCGGATCGTACAAAGATCGACAAAGATGTATGTACCGCATACATTGACAGAGGTCCCCAGTATTGTTATATTCATATATATCCCCAATTTCATAACAAAAATGCTTAAATGGAGGGGTAGTAATAAACATTTACGCATGCGCCAGAGCGAAATAGTAGTAGGTGCGATGCCTCACACCAAAATAATAAAATATATAGAGTGTGCTACACACAAGGCATAACAAACTCAGTACCAATGGATGTGGCGTACCATATAGTATCTGTGATAGTCTGCATAACTATGACTAAAGACGCCAAATAAGATGGTACGCGTGTCCTATGTCGTAGTATCTAGAGCAGTTACTGAAAATAATATTTTCCATTGATATAACATATATCCAAAATAAATACTATATGAAGCGTAATAATAAGAACACCCATATAGGTACATTGTATAATTGGATCCCAAAAGAAATTTAGAATGCCATAGAGTGGTAATAGTGCAAATATAGCTCCAACCGGCATCTATGCACCCAAAGAGATAATGTTGTCTAACAGACATGGCAAATGTAGTCCAAAAAGGTGGAGGCAGTGAATATACGATATAGAACTCTGACGATAATGATAGTACTGGGTCACGTGCCACAACACAATTTATAGCAAGCATTCCCACGCTTGGAATCTTTTGAAAACCACAGCAGTCCAAAGGACCAAATGCGGTTAATGACGCATGAAAATATTTATACAGCATATATACGCACCATCCCAAGTGGTACTGCACACAAAGCAATACGATATGGATTGTCTCACAAGATTGTAGCCAAAGGTTATACAACTTTCTTTATTATTGTTTATCGTCCAGGGAAAGACATTCTTCGATAGGAAGTTCTTTCGTCAGTTATTTGGTACGGCGATGGGGGCACGTTGTGCACCATCATATGCCAATCTATTTCTTGGATGGTGGGAGGAGTTGATTGTCTATAAACCTCAGGCGTTTACATCCAATGTTTTGGTGTGGCAACGCTACATTGATGACATTCTGCTGCTATGGACTGGCCCTTTGGAGGATTGTAATAGGTTCATTATGGACCTAAACGAGAACTCTTGTAACATCAAACTCACATCTGTTGTCTCTGATCATAGCATTGATTTTCTTGATCTTAAACTTTCCATCCAGAACTCAGGTATCGTGAGCTCTCTATTCAGAAAAACCACCGCCACCAATAGTCTCCTCCACTATACAAGTTTCCATCCGCACTATCTGAAGAAGGGGATCCCAAAGGGACAGTTCCTTCGGTTAAGAAGAAACTGCAGTACTGATACAGACGTCTTGCAACAGTCCAAAGATCTCTTGTGCCGATTCAAGAAGAGGGGGTATCCTGGAAGGGCTATCTCGGGTGCTTTTCAACATGCCTTACAGCAAGATAGGAGTAACCTGCTCACAAAAAAGGTACGTGATGTTTCTCGTCCCCTTTCTGTAATTACCACCTTTAATAATCGGTGGGCGGATATCCGTAAAATACTCAACAACAATTGGGATATCCTTATGAGTGAAAAAAGAATCGTGCCTTTTGTGTCCAGATCACCTTGTTTGCTGGCCAGAAGAGCCAAAAATTTGAGGGACTCTCTGTGTCACAGCCACTACCAACGGCCCACTACAAGACTAAACAGGGGCACTAGGATTTATGGCTCCTATCCATGTGGCAACTGTACCATCTGCCAATATATGATAGCACAGGATGGCTTTTCAGTCTCTACCCTCTCTTTTCAGATTCGACCCAGAGAATTTTTCACCTGTAGATCCAGAAACATCATTTATGCGATATTCTGCGATTGTCCGAAAATTTACGTCGGACAAACGACACAAGAACTCAGAAGACAGACACAGCAACATCTATCCAATATCTCCACGGCCCGTAGAGATCGAGAGAGGAAGAAGGTGTTAACATCAGTGGCAATGCATTTCTTGGATGTCCATCAGGGCAACACGTCCGGGTTCAAAGTTATGGGACTTGAAAGTGTTCGGACTAATATTAGAGGAGGTGATATCACAAACAACTTACTCCGCTGTGAAACTAAGTGGATCTTTAACTTAAAGAGTCTGGCACCTCAAGGGCTCAATGAGGAAATGCTTTTCACCGGTTTCTATAAAAAACTGTGACTTGGGAAATCTGTCGTCAAAGTTGTCAGCCTGCTCCTGGTGGCTTCCAAGAGGTTCTGTCCATATTATCCTCCTTTGTAATGAGTATATGACTCTATTATTAAGGATCTATACCATATGGGTTGTTCTTTCTGGGGGCAGTGTATCTGGTCTATATATATGGGGTGCGCCCTTGATCAAGTCATTTTTTTGCTTTCTGTGACTTCTCTCTTTTATCTTTTCCCCTCCTCCTCTTTTAGGAGTCTAGATTCTCGATATCTTGTAGCTGGTCACGTGTATAAGACTTTGAGATATTGTTGTGCTTTCTACACCTTTATTCGCCTATTGCTGTAGTCTATTGCCTTACAGCATTGATCATGTGACCCTTAAGGCTCGATGGCCTCTTTCTTTAGGTACCTATCGTTCTTCAACTGATATGAGAATGTCTTTCCCTGGACGATAAACAATAATAAAGAAAGTTGTATAACCTTTGGCTACAATCTTGTGAGACAATCCATATCGTATTGCTTTGTGTGCAGTACCACTTGGGATGGTGCGTATATATGCTGTATAAATATTTTCATGCGTCATTAACCGCATTTGGTCCTTTGGACTGCTGTGGTTTTCAAAAGATTCCAAGCGTGGGAATGCTTGCTATAAATTGTGTTGTGGCACGTGACCCAGTACTATCATTATCGTCAGAGTTCTATATAGTATATTCACTGCCTCCACCTTTTTGGACTACATTTGCCATGTCTGTTAGACAGCATTATCTCTTTGGGTGCATAGATGCCGGTTGGAGCTATATTTGCACTATTACCACTCTATGGCATTCTAAATTTCTTTTGGGCTCCAATTATACAATGTACCTATATGGGTGTTCTTATTATTACGCTTCATATAGTATTTATTTTGGATATATGTTATATCAATGGAAAATATTATTTTCAGTAACTGCTCTAGATACTACGACATAGGACACGCGTACCATCTTATTTGGCGTCTTTAGTCATAGTTATGCAGACTATCACAGATACTATAAGGTACGCCACATCCATTGGTACTGAGTTTGTTATGCCTTGTGTGTAGCACACTCTATATATTTTATTATTTTGGTGTGAGGCATCGCACCTACTATTTCGCTCTGGCGCATGCGTAAATGTTTATTACTACCCCTCCATTTAAGCATTTTTGTTATGAAATTGGGGATATCTATAATATAACGCTGGGAGCGTCACTCTGTCCGAAGCCTTTCTAGACTGCGCAAGCGCCGGCGCAGTCTGGGCCTCACAGAGTGGCGCTCCCAGGAGATCGCGGTATGCATAAACACTGAACGCACACCACGATCTCCAACAGAGAAGCAGGGACCCCAAGGAGGGTGAGTATCGGCTATATTCACCTGGCCCCGTTCCACCGCTGCGCGCCGCCATCTTCCCGGTCCTCGGCCTGTGACCTTCAGTTCAGAGGGCATGATGACGCGCTTAATGCGCGCAGTTGTGGAACGGGGCCAGGTGAATATAGTAAGTGCTGGGGGGCCTGAGCTGGCGGCGATACCGGCACCTGACTCCCACAGCGCGCCGATGTCCCCGCCTGCTCAGGCCCCCCAGCACTCGGCGCCCAGCGACCATAGGTGAGTATGGTATTTTTTTTTTATATATATTGCAGCAGCATACGGGGCATATACAATGGAGCATCTTATGGGGCCATAAACCATAATGGAGCATCTTATGGGGCCATAAACCATAATTGAGCAGTGTACGGGGGCATATACTATGGAGCATTTTATGGGGGCCATAAACCTTTATGGAGCAGCGTATGGGGCATATGGATGGGAGCAGCAAATTAAAGAATGGTGGCGCAGGATGGGAGCAGCACATGACAGAAGGGGGCGCAGGATGGGAGCAGCACATGACAGAATAGGGCAGCACATGACAGAACGGTGGCGCAGGATGGGAGCAGGACATGACAGGATGGGGACGCAGGATGGGAGCAGCACATGACAGAACGGGGGCGCAGGATGGCGGCAGCACATGACAGAACGGGGGTGCAGGATGGAAGCAGCACATGACAGAACGGGGCGCAGGATGGCGGCAGCACATGACAGAACGGGGCGCAGGATGGCGGCAGCACATGACAGAACGGGGGCGCAGGATGGGAGCAGCACATGACAGGATGGGGGCGCAGGATGAGAGCAGCAAATGACAGAATGGAGGCGCAGGATGGGTGCAGTACATGTCAGAATGGAGGCGCAGGATGGGTGCAGCACATGTCAGAATGGAGGCGCAGGATGGGTGCAGCACATGTCAGAATGGAGGCGCAGGATGGGAGCACCACATGACAGAATAGGGCAGCACATGACAGAATGGGGGCGCAGGATGGGAGCAGCACATGACAGAATAGGGCAGCACATGACAGAACGGGGGGCGCAGGATGGGAGCAGCACATGACAGAACGGGGGCGCAGGATGGGAGCAGCACATGACAGAACGGGGGCGCAGGATGGCAGCAGCACATGACAGAACGGGGGCGCAGGATGGAAGCAGCACATGACAGAACGAGGGCGCAGGATGGGAGCAACACATCACAGGATGGGGGCGCAGGATGAGAGCAGCAAATGCCAGAATGGAGGCGCAGGATGGGTGCAGCACATGTCAATGGAGGCGCAGGATGGGTGCAGCACATGTCAGAATGGAGGCGCAGGATGGGTGCAGCACATGTCAGAATGGGGGCGCAGGATGGGAGCAGCACATGTCAGAATGGAGGCGCAGGATGGGTGCAGCACATGACAGGATGGGGACGCAAGATGGGTGCAGCACATGACAGGATGGGGACGCAAGATGGGTGCAGCACATGACAGGATGGGGACGCAGGATGGGTGCAGCACATGACAGGATGGGGACGCAGGATGGGTGCAGCACATGACAGGATGGGGACGCAGGATGGGTGCAGCACATGACAGGATGGGGACGCAGGATGGGTGCAGCACATGACAGGATGGGGACGAAGGATGGAGCAGCACATGACAGGATGGGGACGCAGGATGGAGCAGCACATACCAGGATGGAGACCATATACCAATATAAATGCTCGCCACCCGGGCGTAGAATGGGTTCAATACCCATTAATAACCAGGGATTCAAGCTTCAGGAGGCTAATTTGCATATTCCAGGTGCCTTCTGGGAGAAGCGAAGTCTCCCTAAGCTAGAAGATCGTTGGGTACAGCCGGGACCAGCTGCTTCGAAAGCATCACCAAACCAGGGATTCAAGCTTCAGGAGGCTAATTTGCATATTCCAGGTGCCTTCTGGGAGAAGCGAAGTCTCCCTAAGCTAGAAGATCGTTGGGTACAGCCGGGACCAGCTGCTTCGAAAGCATCACCAAACCAGGGATTCAAGCTTCAGGAGGCTAATTTGCATATTCCAGGTGCCTTCTGGGAGAAGCGAAGTCTCCCTAAGCTAGAAGATCGTTGGGTACAGCCGGGACCAGCTGCTTCGAAAGCATCACCAAACCGCGCGCCGAATTTTTGCCTGTAGGACATTATTGCAAGAGAGCTTGGCTGAGTAGATTACACAAGAAGGAAAACACACAGCAAGTCAGCAGGATCTAGGAGCAACATGGCAGATGTGACAACCTACATGGTGAGCTGCAGCATGTGCTACATGTTCACAGATCGACCAGAAGAAGAATCCAATTTCATCTGTCAGAAGTGTAGACTAGTTGCCCTTTTAGAAGAAAAGGTGCGGGGTCTGGAAGAAAGAATAGCAACTTTGAAACTCATCAAAGAGAATGAAGACTTTCTAGACAGAACAGAAGCATCTCTACTGGTCACAGAAGGTGCAAAAAGTGTCAGAGAACCTCCAAAAGCAGATGAGTGGAAGCATGTGACCAAAAGAAGCAAGAAGACCATGGAGAAATCACCAACCACACAACTGAAGAACCGATATCAAATCTTTGTAGAGGATGAAGATGGCACACCTAAGAATGAAGCAATACCAGCAAGCAAAAAAGAAAAGGGCACACAGCAACAAGTGACAGCAAAAAGTACAGCCAAGAAGCAACGAAGAGTGGTGGTGGTGGGAGACTCACTACTGAGAGGCACCGAAGCAGCCATCTGCAGACCGGACATAACTGCAAGAGAAGTATGCTGCCTTCCAGGTGCGATGATCAAGGATGTGACCGATAGGATACCAAAGCTCTTCAGCTCCAAGGACGTCCACCCATTTCTTCTGATACATGTTGGCACCAATGACACGGCAAGGAAGGACCTACCGACAATCTGCAAGGACTTTGAAGAGTTGGGGAAGAAAGTAAAGGAACTGGATGCACAGGTAGTTTTTTCTTCTATCCTTCCAGTAGACGGGCATGGCACCAGGAGATGGAACAGGATCCTTGATGCAAACAACTGGCTAAGACGATGGTGCAGACAACAAGGATTTGGATTCCTGGACCACGGTGTGAATTACTGGTATGATGGACTCCTCGCCAGAGACGGACTACACCTCAACAAACCTGGGAAACACACATTCGCCAGAAGACTCGCTACACTCATCAGGAGGGCGTTAAACTAGAAGAAGAGGGGACGGGAAGAAAAACATTAGACTCGAACAAAGACGACCCAGGAAAACATACTCAGAAGGGAGGTAAGAACATTTCTAAAACAATCCACAGTGAGGAGATTGGAACAAAACAAAATCCTCTAAACTGCATGCTCGCAAACGCCAGAAGCCTGACAAACAAGATGGAAGAACTAGAAGCAGAAATATCTACAGGTAACTTTGACATAGTGGGAATAACCGAGACATGGTTAGATGAAAGCTATGACTGGGCAGTTAACTTACAGGGTTACAGTCTGTTTAGAAAGGATCGTAAAAATCGGAGAGGAGGAGGGGTTTGTCTCTATGTAAAGTCTTGTCTAAAGTCCACTTTAAGGGAGGATATTAGCGAAGGGAATGAGGATGTCGAGTCCATATGGGTTGAAATTCATGGAGGGAAAAATGGTAACAAAATTCTCATTGGGGTCTGTTACAAACCCCCAAATATAACAGAAAGCATGGAAAGTCTACTTCTAAAGCAGATAGATGAAGCTGCAACCCATAATGAGGTCCTGGTTGGTTGGGCATTTAGGAAATAGCGACCACAATATTGTGCAGTTTCACCTGTCTTTCACTAGGGGGACTTGTCAGGGAGTCACAAAAACACTGAACTTTAGGAAGGCAAAGTTTGACCAGCTTAGAGATGCCCTTAATCTGGTAGACTGGGACAATATCCTCAGAAATGAGAATACAGATAATAAATGGGAAATGTTTAAGAACATCCTAAATAGGCAGTGTAAGCGGTTTATACCTTGTGGGAATAAAAGGACTAGAAATAGGAAAAACCCAATGTGGCTAAACAAAGAAGTAAGACAGGCAATTAACAGTAAAAAGAAAGCATTTGCACTACTAAAGCAGGATGGCACCATTGAAGCTCTAAAAAACTATAGGGAGAAAAATACTTTATCTAAAAAACTAATTAAAGCTGCCAAAAAGGAAACAGAGAAGCACATTGCTAAGGAGAGTAAAACTAATCCCAAACTGTTCTTCAACTATATCAATAGTAAAAGAATAAAAACTGAAAATGTAGGCCCCTTAAAAAATAGTGAGGAAAGAATGGTTGTAGATGACGAGGAAAAAGCTAACATATTAAACACCTTCTTCTCCACGGTATTCACGGTGGAAAATGAAATGCTAGGTGAAATCCCAAGAAACAATGAAAACCCTATATTAAGGGTCACCAATCTAACCCAAGAAGAGGTGCGAAACCGGCTAAATAAGATTAAAATAGATAAATCTCCGGGTCCGGATGGCATACACCCACGAGTACTAAGAGAACTAAGTAATGTAATAGATAAACCATTATTTCTTATTTTTAGTGACTCTATAGCGACAGGGTCTGTTCCGCAGGACTGGCGCATAGCAAATGTGGTGCCAATATTCAAAAAGGGCTCTAAAAGTGAACCTGGAAATTATAGGCCAGTAAGTCTAACCTCTATTGTTGGTAAAATATTTGAAGGGTTTCTGAGGGATGTTATTCTGGATTATCTCAATGAGAATAACTGTTTAACTCCATATCAGCATGGGTTTATGAGAAATCGCTCCTGTCAAACCAATCTAATCAGTTTTTATGAAGAGGTAAGCTATAGACTGGACCACGGTGAGTCATTGGACGTGGTATATCTCGATTTTTCCAAAGCGTTTGATACCGTGCCGCACAAGAGGTTGGTACACAAAATGAGAATGCTTGGTCTGGGGGAAAATGTGTGTAAATGGGTTAGTAACTGGCTTAGTGATAGAAAGCAGAGGGTGGTTATAAATGGTATAGTCTCTAACTGGGTCGCTGTGACCAGTGGGGTACCGCAGGGGTCAGTATTGGGACCTGTTCTCTTCAACATATTCATTAATGATCTGGTAGAAGGTTTACACAGTAAAATATCGATATTTGCAGATGATACAAAACTATGTAAAGCAGTTAATACAAGAGAAGATAGTATTCTGCTACAGATGGATCTGGATAAGTTGGAAACTTGGGCTGAAAGGTGGCAGATGAGGTTTAACAATGATAAATGTAAGGTTATACACATGGGAAGAGGGAATCAATATCACCATTACACACTGAACGGGAAACCACTGGGTAAATCTGACAGGGAGAAGGACTTGGGGATCCTAGTTAATGATAAACTTACCTGGAGCAGCCAGTGCCAGGCAGCAGCTGCCAAGGCAAACAGGATCATGGGGTGCATTAAAAGAGGTCTGGATACACATGATGAGAGCATTATACTGCCTCTGTACAAATCCCTAGTTAGACCGCACATGGAGTACTGTGTCCAGTTTTGGGCACCGGTGCTCAGGAAGGATATAATGGAACTAGAGAGAGTACAAAGGAGGGCAACAAAATTAATAAAGGGGATGGGAGAACTACAATACCCAGATAGATTAGCGAAATTAGGATTATTTAGTCTAGAAAAAAGACGACTGAGGGGCGATCTAATAACCATGTATAAGTATATAAGGGGACAATACAAATATCTCGCTGAGGATCTGTTTATACCAAGGAAGGTGACGGGCACAAGGGGGCATTCTTTGCGTCTGGAGGAGAGAAGGTTTTTCCACCAACATAGAAGAGGATTCTTTACTGTTAGGGCAGTGAGAATCTGGAATTGCTTGCCTGAGGAGGTGGTGATGGCGAACTCAGTCGAGGGGTTCAAGAGAGGCCTGGATGTCTTCCTGGAGCAGAACAATATTGTATCATACAATTATTAGGTTCTGTAGAAGGACGTAGATCTGGGTATTTATTATGATGGAATATAGGCTGAACTGGATGGACAAATGTCTTTTTTCGGCCTTACTAACTATGTTACTATGTTACTATGTAATAGCTATTATATGAATATAACAATACTGGGGACCTCTGTCAATGTATGCGGTACATACATCTTTGTCGATCTTTGTACGATCCGGACATTCTATACGTATACTTCTATAATATAACAACTGATTGGTCATCGGTTCTAGCATGCATATCACTTCTATCATCTCTTTATTTGATATTCGCGTCAAATCTGAGCATCTGAACTAATATATAGCATTGTGGACTATCACCTTTTTTCAAGGTCTATATATGGGGTTTATTAATTATTTGTTTATTGTGTATATGCCTTATTATTACCTATGGCAAGTAGGACGTTGTATAAGCATCTAATGTGCTCTGGCGCCTGCGCACCATTTTGTTGCGCCCCTATTCTTTGGTACGCCTTACTTTCTACACCTTCAGTGCCTTGTAATAGGCGACCCTTCTTTGCGCATGCGTATATTATTTGCGGCCTTCCATCCTGTCACACCCGTTGGCGAGCATATAAAATAACATCTAACAACATGTATCGCTTCTTTCATGTTGTATACGGGGCGTACTAGCCTTTTGTGTTCATATCTCTTGAACTCTAAAAATTTTTACGATATGCTGGATGCTCTGTACGCACTAAATGCGCTTGCGCATTGTGCTGTGGCGCCTCCATGTTTGTACACCTTCTGACCAGCTCTCTTGGTGATTTGCAGTAGGTGACCGCTCTTAGCGCATGCGCACTAGCCGATACTTTCCATCTTGGTATACCCGCCGGCGTCACATCCGGTACCGTGGTTACACTTCTGGTCTCCAACATGGCGCTATTGCGTCTATTATGGAGCCTGCTGTTGTTCCCTGAGGAGGATCCGCTCAGCTGTTATGGTAACTTATTTAGATAGTTGTATATATAAGCGTCAACATACGGACATTGTTACCTCTGCCCCTGACGAAGCCACTCCGTGGCGACACGCGTTGGGCTTCTTTTTGCCCCCCATGACTGACTTCCTACCGGACTAGTGCTGTTCCTTTCATGGGCAGGTTCTATATGGCGTTCTGAACTCTCGCTTGTTTTTTATCTGTATATTACCACCTTTATGCCTTCCCCTTATCGGTCAGATTTAGCTACTGCTTACAGGCAGGTTTTTACCTGATCTCTTTATTCTATCTGTGCATGTGTTCTTTACCTGCCGGTTTTGTGGTTTAGGCGTCGCCCTGCACCCTATGTTGTACTTCTGTTATACTACCCACAGGTAGCTGGAGGACCCGTTGCAGCAGTCATTCATGAACTTGCTGTAAACTAAAATTATTTAATTTTTGATTATAAAAAATTAATTGACCACAGAAATATAAACACACATGAAATAAATGAGGAAATATAAGTATTTTTACATTATGCACAAATAAGGCAACGATGTAATATTGACTGTACAAATTGCAGTATTAAAAACTGCCTAATAGAAATACAATAATTTCCTGGTGGTCAAAATAAACAAAAACTGAATCCGTAAATATGGAGACGATAGATAATTGGTGTGGAAAATCAAAAGTAGCAAAATGACAAGTCGTCCAACCCCAGCACGTTTTTTGCTATCGTTCTTCTCAAGCATTTGTCAATTATAATAGTATCTCCCCACTGAGGGGCAGCGCAGTTCTGTTATTGGGGTGTATAATATGGCTGCTCTATAGTATCTCCCCACTGAGGGGCAGCCCAGTCCTCCCTCTGTTATTGGGGTGTATAATATGGCTGCTCTATAGTATCTCACCACTGAGGGGCAGCCCAGTCCTCCCTCTGTTATTGGGATGTATAATATGGCTGCTCTATAATATCTCACCACTGAGGGGCAGCCCAGTCCTCCTCCTGTTATTGGGATGTATAATATGGCTGCTCTATAGTATCTCACCACTGAGGAGCAGCCCAGTCCTCCCTCTGTTATTGGGGTGTATAATATGGCTGCTCTATAGTATCTCACCACTGAGGGGCAGCCCAGTCCTCCCTTTGTTATTGGGATGTATAATATGGCTGCTCTATAGTATCTCACCACTGAGGGGCAGCCCAGTCCTCCTCCTGTTATTGGGATGTATAATATGGCTGCTCTATAATATCTCACCACTGAGGGGCAGCCCAGTCCTCCCTCTGTTATTGGGGTGTATAATATGGCTGCTCTATAGTATCTCACCACTGAGGGGCCGCCCAGTCCTCCCTCTGTTATTGGGGTGTATAATATGGCTGCTCTATAGTATCTCACCACTGAGGGGCAGCCCAGTCCTCCCTCTGTTATTGGGGTGTATAATATGGCTGCTCTATAATATCTCACCACTGAGGGGCAGCCCAGTCCTCCCTTTGTTATTGGGATGTATAATATGGCTGTTCTATAGTATCTCACCACTGAGGGGCAGCCCAGTCCTCCTCCTGTTATTGGGATGTATAATATGGCTGCTCTATAGTATCTCACCACTGAGGGGCAGCCCAGTCCTCCCTCTGTTATTGGGGTGTATAATATGGCTGCTCTATAGTATCTCACCACTGAGGAGCAGCCCAGTCCTCCCTCTGTTATTGGGATGTATAATATGGCTACTCTATAGTATCTCACCACTGAGGGGCAGCCCAGTCCTCCCTCTGTTATTGGGGTGTATAATATAACTGCTCTATAGTATCTCACCACTGAGGGGCAGCCCAGTCCTCCCTCTGTTATTGGGGTGTATAATATGGCTGCTCTATAGTATCTCACCACTGAGGGGCAGCCCAGTCCTCCTCCTGTTATTGGGATGTATAATATGGCTGCTCTATAATATCTCACCACTGAGGGGCAGCCCAATCCTCCCTCTGTTATTGGGGTGTATAATATGGCTGCTCTATAGTATCTCACCACTGAGGGGCAGCCCAGTTCTGTTATTGGGGTGTATAATATGGCTGCTCTATAGTATCTCACCACTGAGGGGCAGCCCAGTCCTCCCTCTGTTATTGGGGTGTATAATATGGCTGCTCTATAGTATCTCACCACTGAGGGGCAGCCCAGTCCTCCCTCTGTTATTGGGGTGTATAATATGGCTGCTCTATAATATCTCACCACTGAGGGGCAGCCCAGTCCTCCCTCTGTTATTGGGATGTATAATATGGCTGCTCTATAATATCTCACCACTGAGGGGCAGCCCAGTCCTCCCTCTGTTATTGGGATGTATAATATGGCTGCTCTATAGTATCTCCCCACTGAGGGGCAGCCCAGTCCTCCCTCTGTTATTGGGATGTATAATATGGCTGCTCTATAATATCTCACCACTGAGGGGCAGCCCAGTCCTCCCTCTGTTATTGGGGTGTATAATATGGCTGCTCTATAGTATCTCACCACTGAGGGGCAGCCCAGTCCTCCCTCTGTTATTGGGGTGTATAATATGGCTGCTCTATAGTATCTCACCACTGAGGGGCAGCCCAGTCCTCCCTCTGTTATTGGGGTGTATAATATGGCTGCTCTATAGTAGCTCACCACTGAGGGGCAGCCCAGTCCTCCCTTTGTTATTGGGATGTATAATATGGCTGCTCTATAGTAGCTCACCACTGAGGGGCAGCCCAGTCCTCCCTCTGTTATTGGGGTGTATAATATGGCTGCTCTATAGTATCTCACCACTGAGGGGCAGCCCAGTCCTCCCTCTGTTATTGGGATGTATAATATGGCTGCTCTATAGTATCTCACTACTGAGGGGCAGCCCAGTCCTCCGCCTGTTATTGGGGTGTATAATATAACTGCTCTATAATATCTCACCACTGAGGGGCAGCCCAGTCCTCCCTCTGTTATTGGGGTGTATAATATGGCTGCTCTATAGTATCTCACCACTGAGGGGCAGCCCAGTCCTCCTCCTGTTATTGGGGTGTATAATATGGCTGCTCTATAGTATCTCCCCACTGAGGGGCCGCCCAGTCCTCCCTCTGTTATTGGGATGTATAGTATGGCTGCTCTATAGTAGCTCACCACTGAGGGGCAGCCCAGTCCTCCGCCTGTTATTGGGATGTATAATATGGCTGCTCTATAATATCTCACCACTGAGGGGCAGCCCAGTCCTCCTCCTGTTATTGGGATGTATAATATGGCTGCTCTATAGTATCTCACCACTGAGGGGCAGCCCAGTCCTCCCTCTGTTATTGGGGTGTATAATATGGCTGCTCTATAGTATCTCACCACTGAGGGGCAGCCCAATCCTCCCTCTGTTATTGGGATGTATAATATGGCTGCTCTATAGTATCTCACCACTGAGGGGCAGCCCAGTCCTCCCTCTGTTATTGGGATGTATAATATGGCTGCTCTATAGTATCTCGCCACTGAGGGGCAGCCCAGTCCTCCCTCTGTTATTGGGATGTATAATATGGCTGCTCTATAATATCTCACCACTGAGGGGCAGCCCAGTTCTGTTATTGGGGTGTATAATATGGCTGCTCTATAGTATCTCACCACTGAGGGGCAGCCCAGTCCTCCTCCTGTTATTGGGGTGTATAATATGGCTGCTCTATAGTATCTCACCACTGAGGGGCAGCCCAGTCCTCCTCCTGTTATTGGGATGTATAATATGGCTGCTCTATAATATCTCACCACTGAGGGGCAGCCCAGTTCTGTTATTGGGGTGTATAATATGGCTGCTCTATAGTATCTCACCACTGAGGGGCAGCCCAGTTCTGTTATTGGGGTGTATAATATGGCTGCTCTATAGTATCTCACCACTGAGGGGCAGCCCAGTTCTGTTATTGGGGTGTATAATATGGCTGCTCTATAGTATCTCACCACTGAGGGGCAGCCCAGTTCTGTTATTGGGGTGTATAATATGGCTGCTCTATAGTATCTCACCACTGAGGGGCAGCCCAGTCCTCCCTCTGTTATTGGGGTGTATAATATGGCTGCTCTATAGTATCTCACCACTGAGGGGCAGCCCAGTCCTCCCTCTGTTATTGGGGTGTATAATATGGCTGCTCTATAGTATCTCACCACTGAGGGGCAGCCCAGTTCTGTTATTGGCGTGTATAATATGGCTGCTCTATAGTATCTCACCACTGAGGGGCAGCCCAGTTCTGTTATTGGGGTGTATAATATGGCTGCTCTATAGTATCTCACCACTGAGGGGCAGCCCAGTCCTCCCTCTGTTATTGGGATGTATAATATGGCTGCTCTATAGTATCTCACCACTGAGGGGCAGCCCAGTCCTCCCTCTGTTATTGGGATGTATAATATGGCTGCTCTATAGTATCTCACCACTGAGGGGCAGCCCAGTCCTCCCTCTGTTATTGGGGTGTATAATATGGCTGCTCTATAATATCTCACCACTGAGGGGCAGCCCAGTCCTCCCTCTGTTATTGGGATGTATAATATGGCTGCTCTATAGTATCTCACCACTGAGGGGCAGCCCAGTCCTCCCTCTGTTATTGGGGTGTATAATATGGCTGCTCTATAGTATCTCACCACTGAGGGGCAGCCCAGTTCTGTTATTGGCGTGTATAATATGGCTGCTCTATAGTATCTCACCACTGAGGGGCAGCCCAGTTCTGTTATTGGGGTGTATAATATGGCTGCTCTATAGTATCTCCCCACTGAGGGGCCGCCCAGTTCTGTTATTGGGGTGTATAATATGGCTGCTCTATAGTATCTCCCCACTGAGGGGCAGCCCAGTCTTGTTATTGGGATGTATAATATGGCTGCTCTATAGTATCTCACCACTGAGGGGCAGCCCAGTTCTGTTATTGGGGTGTATAATATGGCTGCTCTATAGTATCTCACCACTGAGGGGCAGCCCAGTTCTGTTATTGGGGTGTATAATATGGCTGCTCTATAGTATCTCACCACTGAGGGGCAGCCCAGTCCTCCCTCTGTTATTGGGGTGTATAATATGGCTGCTCTATAGTATCTCACCACTGAGGGGCAGCCCAGTCCTCCCTCTGTTATTGGGATGTATAATATGGCTGCTCTATAATATCTCACCACTGAGGGGCAGCCCAGTTCTGTTATTGGGGTGTATAATATGGCTGCTCTATAGTATCTCCCCACTGAGGGGCAGCCCAGTCCTGTTATTGGGGTGTATAATATGGCTGCTCTATAATATCTCACCACTGAGGGGCAGCCCAGTCCTCCCTCTGTTATTGGGATGTATAATATGGCTGCTCTATAGTATCTCACCACTGAGGGGCAGCCCAGTCCTCCCTCTGTTATTGGGGTGTATAATATGGCTGCTCTATAGTATCTCACCACTGAGGGGCAGCCCAGTTCTGTTATTGGCGTGTATAATATGGCTGCTCTATAGTATCTCACCACTGAGGGGCAGCCCAGTTCTGTTATTGGGGTGTATAATATGGCTGCTCTATAGTATCTCCCCACTGAGGGGCCGCCCAGTTCTGTTATTGGGGTGTATAATATGGCTGCTCTATAGTATCTCCCCACTGAGGGGCAGCCCAGTCTTGTTATTGGGATGTATAATATGGCTGCTCTATAGTATCTCACCACTGAGGGGCAGCCCAGTTCTGTTATTGGGGTGTATAATATGGCTGCTCTATAGTATCTCACCACTGAGGGGCAGCCCAGTTCTGTTATTGGGGTGTATAATATGGCTGCTCTATAGTATCTCACCACTGAGGGGCAGCCCAGTCCTCCCTCTGTTATTGGGGTGTATAATATGGCTGCTCTATAGTATCTCACCACTGAGGGGCAGCCCAGTTCTCCCTCTGTTATTGGGATGTATAATATGGCTGCTCTATAATATCTCACCACTGAGGGGCAGCCCAGTCCTCCTCCTGTTATTGGGGTGTATAATATGGCTGCTCTATAGTATCTCCCCACTGAGGGGCAGCCCAGTCCTGTTATTGGGGTGTATAATATGGCTGCTCTATAGTATCTCACCACTGAGGGGCAGCCCAGTCCTCCCTCTTATTGGGGTGTATAATATGGCTGCTCTATAGTATCTCACTACTGAGGGGCAGCCCAGTCCTCCCTCTGTTATTGGGATGTATAATATGGCTGCTCTATAGTATCTCACCACTGAGGGGCAGCCCAGTCCTCCCTCTGTTATTGGGGTGTATAATATGGCTGCTCTATAGTATCTCCCCACTGAGGGGCCGCCCAGTCCTCCCTCTGTTATTGGGATGTATAGTATGGCTGCTCTATAGTAGCTCACCACTGAGGGGCAGCCCAGTCCTCCGCCTGTTATTGGGATGTATAATATGGCTGCTCTATAATATCTCACCACTGAGGGGCAGCCCAGTCCTCCTCCTGTTATTGGGGTGTATAATATGGCTGCTCTATAGTATCTCCCCACTGAGGGGCCGCCCAGTCCTCCCTCTGTTATTGGGATGTATAGTATGGCTGCTCTATAGTAGCTCACCACTGAGGGGCAGCCCAGTCCTCCGCCTGTTATTGGGGTGTATAATATGGCTGCTCTATAGTATCTCACCACTGAGGGGCAGCCCAGTCCTCCCTCTTATTGGGGTGTATAATATGGCTGCTCTATAGTATCTCACTACTGAGGGGCAGCCCAGTCCTCCCTCTGTTATTGGGGTGTATAATATGGCTGCTCTATAGTATCTCACCACTGAGGGGCAGCCCAGTCCTCCCTCTTATTGGGGTGTATAATATGGCTGCTCTATAGTATCTCACTACTGAGGGGCAGCCCAGTCCTCCCTCTGTTATTGGGGTGTATAATATGGCTGCTCTATAGTAGCTCACCACTGAGGGGCAGCCCAGTCCTCCGCCTGTTATTGGGATGTATAATATGGCTGCTCTATAATATCTCACCACTGAGGGGCAGCCCAGTCCTCCTCCTGTTATTGGGGTGTATAATATGGCTGCTCTATAGTATCTCCCCACTGAGGGGCCGCCCAGTCCTCCCTCTGTTATTGGGATGTATAGTATGGCTGCTCTATAGTAGCTCACCACTGAGGGGCAGCCCAGTCCTCCGCCTGTTATTGGGATGTATAATATGGCTGCTCTATAGTATCTCACCACTGAGGAGCAGCCCAATCCTCCCTCTGTTATTGGGATGTATAATATGGCTGCTCTATAGTATCTCACCACTGAGGGGCAGCCCAGTCCTCCCTCTGTTATTGGGGTGTATAATATGGCTGCTCTATAGTATCTCACCACTGAGGGGCAGCCCAATCCTCCCTCTGTTATTGGGATGTATAATATGGCTGCTCTATAGTATCTCACCACTGAGGGGCAGCCCAGTCCTCCCTCTGTTATTGGGATGTATAATATGGCTGCTCTATAGTATCTCACCACTGAGGGGCAGCCCAGTCCTCCCTCTGTTATTGGGATGTATAATATGGCTGCTCTATAGTATCTCACCACTGAGGGGCAGCCCAGTCCTCCCTCTGTTATTGGGATGTATAATATGGCTGCTCTATAGTATCTCACCACTGAGGGGCAGCCCAGTCCTCCCTCTGTTATTGGGGTGTATAATATGGCTGCTCTATAGTATCTCACCACTGAGGGGCAGCCCAGTCCTCCTCCTGTTATTGGGGTGTATAATATGGCTGCTCTATAGTATCTCACCACTGAGGGGCAGCCCAGTCCTCCTCCTGTTATTGGGATGTATAATATGGCTGCTCTATAATATCTCACCACTGAGGGGCAGCCCAGTTCTGTTATTGGGGTGTATAATATGGCTGCTCTATAGTATCTCACCACTGAGGGGCAGCCCAGTTCTGTTATTGGGGTGTATAATATGGCTGCTCTATAGTATCTCACCACTGAGGGGCAGCCCAGTTCTGTTATTGGGGTGTATAATATGGCTGCTCTATAGTATCTCACCACTGAGGGGCAGCCCAGTTCTGTTATTGGGGTGTATAATATGGCTGCTCTATAGTATCTCACCACTGAGGGGCAGCCCAGTCCTCCCTCTGTTATTGGGGTGTATAATATGGCTGCTCTATAGTATCTCACCACTGAGGGGCAGCCCAGTCCTCCCTCTGTTATTGGGATGTATAATATGGCTGCTCTATAGTATCTCACCACTGAGGGGCAGCCCAGTCCTCCCTCTGTTATTGGGGTGTATAATATGGCTGCTCTATAGTATCTCACCACTGAGGGGCAGCCCAGTCCTCCCTCTGTTATTGGGGTGTATAATATGGCTGCTCTATAATATCTCACCACTGAGGGGCAGCCCAGTCCTGTTATTGGGGTGTATAATATGGCTGCTCTATAGTATCTCACCACTGAGGAGCAGCCCAGTCCTCCCTCTGTTATTGGGGTGTATAATATGGCTGCTCTATAATATCTCACCACTGAGGGGCAGCCCAGTCCTCCCTTTGTTATTGGGATGTATAATATGGCTGTTCTATAGTATCTCACCACTGAGGGGCAGCCCAGTCCTCCTCCTGTTATTGGGATGTATAATATGGCTGCTCTATAGTATCTCACCACTGAGGGGCAGCCCAGTCCTCCCTCTGTTATTGGGATGTATAATATGGCTGCTCTATAGTATCTCACCACTGAGGGGCAGCCCAGTCCTCCCTCTGTTATTGGGGTGTATAATATGGCTGCTCTATAGTATCTCACCACTGAGGGGCAGCCCAGTTCTGTTATTGGCGTGTATAATATGGCTGCTCTATAGTATCTCACCACTGAGGGGCAGCCCAGTTCTGTTATTGGGGTGTATAATATGGCTGCTCTATAGTATCTCCCCACTGAGGGGCCGCCCAGTTCTGTTATTGGGGTGTATAATATGGCTGCTCTATAGTATCTCCCCACTGAGGGGCAGCCCAGTCTTGTTATTGGGATGTATAATATGGCTGCTCTATAGTATCTCACCACTGAGGGGCAGCCCAGTCCTCCCTCTGTTATTGGGGTGTATAATATGGCTGCTCTATAGTATCTCACCACTGAGGGGCAGCCCAGTCCTCCCTCTGTTATTGGGATGTATAATATGGCTGCTCTATAATATCTCACCACTGAGGGGCAGCCCAGTTCTGTTATTGGGGTGTATAATATGGCTGCTCTATAGTATCTCACCACTGAGGGGCAGCCCAGTCCTCCCTCTGTTATTGGGATGTATAATATGGCTGCTCTATAGTATCTCACCACTGAGGGGCAGCCCAGTTCTGTTATTGGGGTGTATAATATGGCTGCTCTATAGTATCTCCCCACTGAGGGGCAGCCCAGTCCTGTTATTGGGGTGTATAATATGGCTGCTCTATAGTATCTCACCACTGAGGGGCAGCCCAGTCCTCCCTCTTATTGGGGTGTATAATATGGCTGCTCTATAGTATCTCACTACTGAGGGGCAGCCCAGTCCTCCCTCTGTTATTGGGGTGTATAATATGGCTGCTCTATAGTATCTCACCACTGAGGGGCAGCCCAGTCCTCCCTCTGTTATTGGGGTGTATAATATGGCTGCTCTATAGTATCTCACTACTGAGGGGCAGCCCAGTCCTCCCTCTGTTATTGGGATGTATAATATGGCTGCTCTATAATTTCTCACCACTGAGGGGCCGCCCAGTCCTCCCTCTGTTATTGGGGTGTATAATATGGCTGCTCTATAGTATCTCACCACTGAGGGGCAGCCCAGTCCTCCCTCTGTTATTGGGATGTATAATATGGCTGCTCTATAATTTCTCACCACTGAGGGGCCGCCCAGTCCTCCCTCTGTTATTGGGGTGTATAATATGGCTGCTCTATAGTATCTCACCACTGAGGGGCAGCCCAGTCCTCCCTCTGTTATTGGGGTGTATAATATAACTGCTCTATAGTATCTCACCACTGAGGGGCAGCCCAGTCCTCCCTCTGTTATTGGGGTGTATAATATAACTGCTCTATAGTATCTCACCACTGAGGGGCCGCCCAGTCCTCCCTCTGTTATTGGGGTGTATAATATGGCTGCTCTATAGTATCTCACCACTGAGGGGCAGCCCAGTTCTGTTATTGGCGTGTATAATATGGCTGCTCTATAGTATCTCACCACTGAGGGGCAGCCCAGTTCTGTTATTGGGGTGTATAATATGGCTGCTCTATAGTATCTCCCCACTGAGGGGCAGCCCAGTCTTGTTATTGGGGTGTATAATATGGCTGCTCTATAGTATCTCACCACTGAGGGGCAGCCCAGTCCTCCCTCTGTTATTGGGGTGTATAATATAACTGCTCTATAGTATCTCCCCACTGAGGGGCAGCCCAGTTCTGTTATTGGGGTGTATAATATGGCTGCTCTATAGTATCTCCCCACTGAGGGGCAGCCCCAGGGCCGGCGTCAGCACCCGGCACAGCGGGCAAATGCCGGGGCCCTGGGGAGAGAGGGGGGCCCACTCATGCTGTCATAGATACAGCTGGGAGAGCAGAGCAGGAGATAACATGCTCTCTTGGCCTATAAAGTCACTGCTGGCTGCGTTCTCTTAACCCCTATGTGCCAGCTCTGACACAAGCATCTTATCACTCAGTGAGTGCAGCCAGGCAGGCACAAATAGGGGTTAAGAGAAGGCAGCCAGTGTGACATTGTTTGTGGGGGGAGAGAGCACATTCTCTGCTCTGATCTCCGCCCCTGGCTGGCTGCCGTGCTGCTGAAGTTATGAGGCAGATTCAGGAGGAGCTCCTAGTCCTACCAGTGCATGAGTGAGTGGCGCTGCTATATACTATGTGGGCAGCGCTGCTATATACTACGTGGGCTGCTATATGCTACGTGGGCTGCTATATACTACATGGGCTGCTATATACTACGTGGGCAGTGTTATATACTACATGGCTGTGTTTATATGCGATCATGAATCGGGGTATGTGTTAAAGGGGGGCCCACTGAGACTCTTTCGCCCGGGGCCCTCAAAAACCTGGAGCCGGCCCTGCTGGAGGTTGTCCTTTGGCTAATTAGGCATACGGGATGTGTACACATCTAAAGTATTAGATCCATCTAACTTAGGACACTGCCCTACCCGTATATTATTGATACATTGTGTGTGTGGGCCTTTTTTTGGGAGCTCTACTTTTTATCCATTATGGATATAATCTCTATACGCCTATAGAGCACATCTTATTGTTTTTGAGCCCTGAACAGCTGTATATTGTTTATTCATTGATATCACATATTGTAGTGTGAATCTACATGCTATATCTGTATGTATTGTCTGGTATGAAGTCATTTTCTGGGTCTTGGGGGGGTATTCCCTATTTGGGATATGTACCGTTTTGGTTTTTAAATGTTTTTAATTGTTTGCAGTGTCTTGTTTGACCTTAATAAAATTTGTTATATTATTTTTTTTTATTCAAATAAATTTTTATTAAGAATAACAAGATAAATGACATGTTACATTCTCATTTTCAATACAAAGCTTTCCCCCCCCCCTTCAAACATTCCCCTTCAATCCCACCACCCCCCCAACCCCACCCAACAAAGCAGCTCACCTTGCTTAGCACTTCCATCATTAGACCAATATACTATCTAATCCCTCGGCCAATAATATAAGCCACATTTAACATTACCATTAATTAGGAACCTTAATTAACTCTCCCTCTATAATACCCCTATCCCATAGCAATCCACGGAGACCACATTTTATTGAACATTTCGATTTTCCCTCTTTTTTTATAAAACCCCTTTTTCAGTGTCAGGCCCTGCTTCACATACTGGAGGAACTCTCCTCTTGACGGCGGTTCTTCCCTAATCCAATTTCGAGCTATTACCTTCCTAGCCATGTATAACAATCTGGCTATAGCTATCTTCAGGTTGTTATCCACTCCAATCTCATCCACACATCCCAACAAGCACACAAGTGGATCCCTTGGCACCTTACATCCATACGCACCTTCCATACGACTCAAAACTACCACCCAAAAAGCAGCCAGTCTCGGACACGTCCACATCATATGGAGTATATCAGCATCTGCAGTTTTACACCTCGGGCATTCAGAATCATCACGCAAACCAGCCTTATATAGCACCATCGGTGACTTATAAACCCTGTGTATCACATAGAGCTGTGACAGTCTATACGGTTCGCTCAGTGACAATCGTGGGACCCATTCTAGCACCGACTCCCAAGTCTCGTTCTCCATTGGACCCAGATCCCTCTCCCACTTAGCTCTCGCCATTATTGGAAACCCCAATAGGAAAGTGTGCAACAGATCTTTATACAAAGTAGATATGACTCCCCCAGTAGTCCCTTCATTACACACATACTCCAGTACTATATCCCTCTGAATTCCAATACCTCCGTTTCTACTCTGAGCTCCAAAAGCATGCCTCATCCGCAAATACTGAAATTCCCCCACAGTCCCAAGACCAAATTCCGCCTGTAATTGGGAAAATGATTTCAATTCACCACGCTCAATTATTTGATACACGTACTGAATCCCTTTGACCTGCCATTCTGTCAGTACCCCCAGTGCCTCAAACTCCTGTAAGTTGCTGTTATGCCATAGCGGTGAGAATCTAGTCAAATCCGTGACCCCCGGTATATGTCTCAGCCTACCCCACAGCCTGCGTATCAACAACACAGTTGGGTATAATTTCCCCAGAGCCCCCAGGGATCCATCCTCCAAACATTGTACCACTGGCCTTCTTTTTGTCACCACTTCCATCAGCTGCTGTACCGCCCCAGATGACCCTTCATGCGCCCAGCCTTTTAAATGCTGACTCTGGGCTGCAAGATAATATATTTCAGGGTTAGGCAATGCCAATCCCCCATCTTCCTTGGGTCGCTGAAGTGTCTCCAGTTTGATACGCGGATGCTGTCTCCCCCATATCAAATTCCTGAACAGAGAGTTAATCTGTCTAAATCTCCCACGTGGTATCCAAACTGGCGCATTATGAAGAATATACAGTATTTTTGGCATCAAAATCATTTTAATAAGATTCACCCTACCTACCACAGATAAATGCAGTTTAAGCCAAGCATCCGCTTTCGCTTTAAGAACACCTAAGATTGGAGTCAGATTTCTATGTATATACTCAGTGACCGGCATAGATACCCATATTCCAAGGTACTTAAATTGGCTAGTCACCTCCAGTCGCCCATCCTCCAGTGGCTCCCCACCATCATCATCCACCTTAAACAAGACAGACTTACTCCAGTTTATCCTAAGTCCCGACACCGATCCGAAACGCTCAATAATCCCAATGGCTCCCTCCAAGGACGTACCCGGGTCAGCCAGAAATAGCAGAATGTCATCCGCATACAACGCCACCCTTTCTTCAATCATCCCATATTTAAACCCAGTCACCTCATCAGATCGTCGAAGCTTAGCAGCCAGTGGTTCCACATCCAGAGCAAACAAAAGAGGAGAGAGCGGACACCCCTGTCTCGTCCCTTTAGCCAGTTGTATGGTCTGTGATAACTCCCCATTTACCCTAACCCTAGCCATCGGCATCGAGTACATCATAGTAACATAGTAACATAGTTAGTAAGGCCGAAAAAAGACATTTGTCCATCCAGTTCAGCCTATATTCCATCATAATAAATCCCCAGATCTACATCCTTCTACAGAACCTAATAATTGTATGATACAATATTGCTCTGCTCCAGGAACACATCCAGGCCTCTCTTGAACCCCTCGACTGAGTTCGCCATCACCACCTCCTCAGGCAAGCAATTCCAGATTCTCACTGCCCTAACAGTAAAGAATCCTCTTCTATGTTGGTGGAAAAACCTTCTCTCCTCCAGACGCAAAGAATGCCCCCTTGTGCCCGTCACCTTCCTTGGTATAAACAGATCCTCAGCGAGATATTTGTATTGTCCCCTTATATACTTATACATGGTTATTAGATCGCCCCTCAGTCGTCTTTTTTCTAGACTAAATAATCCTAACTTCGCTAATCTATCTGGGTATTGTAGTTCTCCCATCCCCTTTATTAATTTTGTTGCCCTCCTTTGTACTCTCTCTAGTTCCATTATATCCTTCCTGAGCACCGGTGCCCAAAACTGGACACAGTACTCCATGTGCGGTCTAACTAGGGATTTGTACAGAGGCAGTATAATGCTCTCATCATGTGTATCCAGACCTCTTTTAATGCACCCCATGATCCTGTTTGCCTTGGCAGCTGCTGCCTGGCACTGGCCGCTCCAGGTAAGTTTATCATTAACTAGGATCCCCAAGTCCTTCTCCCTGTCAGATTTACCCAGTGGTTTCCCATTCAGTGTGTAATGGTGATATTGATTCCCTCTTCCCATGTGTATAACCTTACATTTATCATTGTTAAACCTCATCTGCCACCTTTCAGCCCAAGTTTCCAACTTATCCAGATCCATCTGTAGCAGAATACTATCTTCTCTTGTATTAACTGCTTTACATAGTTTTGTATCATCTGCAAATATCGATATTTTACTGTGTAAACCTTCTACCAGATCATTAATGAATATGTTGAAGAGAACAGGTCCCAATACTGACCCCTGCGGTACCCCACTGGTCACAGCGACCCAGTTAGAGACTATACCATTTATAACCACCCTCTGCTTTCTATCACTAAGCCAGTTACTAACCCATTTACACACATTTTCCCCCAGACCAAGCATTCTCATTTTGTGTACCAACCTCTTGTGCGGCACGGTATCAAACGCTTTGGAAAAATCGAGATATACCACGTCCAATGACTCACCGTGGTCCAGCCTATAGCTTACCTCTTCATAAAAACTGATTAGATTGGTTTGACAGGAGCGATTTCTCATAAACCCATGCTGATATGGAGTTAAACAGTTATTCTCATTGAGCTAATCCAGAATAACATCCCTCAGAAACCCTTCAAATATTTTACCAACAATAGAGGTTAGACTTACTGGCCTATAATTTCCAGGTTCACTTTTAGAGCCCTTTTTGAATATTGGCACCACATTTGCTATGCGCCAATCCTGCGACACAGACCCTGTCGCTATAGAGTCCCTAAAAATAAGAAATAATGGTTTATCTATTACATTACTTAGTTCTCTTAGTACTCGTGGGTGTATGCCATCCGGACCCGGAGATTTATCTATTTTAATCTTATTTAGCCGGTTTCGCACCTCTTCTTGGGTTAGATTGGTGACCCTTAATATAGGGTTTTCATTGTTTCTTGGGATTTCACCTAGCATTTCATTTTCCACCGTGAATACCGTGGAGAAGAAGGTGTTTAATATGTTAGCTTTTTCCTCGTCATCTACAACCATTCTTTCCTCACTATTTTTCAAGGGGCCTACATTTTCAGTTTTTATTCTTTCACTATTGATATAGTTGAAGAACTGTTTGGGATTAGTTTTACTCTTCTTAGCAATGTGCTTCTCTGTTTCCTTTTTGGCAGCTTTAATTAGTTTTTTTAGATAAAGTATTTTTCTCCCTATAGTTTTTTAGAGCTTCAATGGTGCCATCCTACTTTAGTAGTGCAAATGCTTCCTTTTTACTGTTAATTGCCTGTCTTACTTCTTTGTTTAGCCACATTGGGTTTTTCCCATTTCTAGTCCTTTTATTCCCACAAGGTATAAACCGCTTACACTGCCTATTTAGGATGTTCTTAAACATTTCCCATTTATTATCTGTATTCTTATTTCTGAGGATATTGTCCCAGTCTACCAGATTAAGGGCATCTCTAAGCTGTTCAAACTTTGCCTTCCTAAAGTTCAATGTTTTTGTGACTCCCTGACAAGTCCCCCTAGTGAAAGACAGGTGAAACTGTACAATATTGTGGTCGCTATTTCCTAAATGCCCAACCACCTGCAGATTTGTTATTCTGTCAGGTCTATTAGATAGTATTAGGTCTAAAAGTGCTGCTCCTCTGGTTGGATTCTGCACCAATTGTGAAAGATAATTTTTCTTGGTTATTAGCAGAAACCTGTTGCCTTTATGGGTTTCACAGGTTTCTGTTTCCCAGTTAATATCCGGGTAGTTAAAGTCCCCCATAACCAGGACCTCATTATGGGTTGCAGCTTCATCTATCTGCTTTAGAAGTAGACTTTCCATGGTTTCTGTTATATTTGGGGGTTTGTAACAGACCCCAATGAGAATTTTGTTACCATTTTTCCCTCCATGAATTTCGACCCATATGGACTCGACATCCTCATTTCCTTCGCTAATATCCTCCCTTAAAGTGGACTTTAGACAAGACTTTACATAGAGACAAACCCCTCCTCCTCTCCGATTTTTACGATCCTTTCTAAACAGACTGTAACCCTGTAAGTTAACTGCCCAGTCATAGCTTTCATCTAACCATGTCTCGGTTATTCCCACTATGTCAAAGTTACCTGTAGATATTTCTGCTTCTAGTTCTTCCATCTTGTTTGTCAGGCTTCTGGCGTTTGCGAGCATGCAGTTTAGAGGATTTTGTTTTGTTCCAATCTCCTTGCTGTGGATTGTTTTAGAAATGTTCTTACCTCCCTTCTGAGTATGTTTTCCTGGGTCTTCTTTGTTCGAGTCTAATGTTTTTCTTCCCGTCCCCTCTTCTTCTAGTTTAACGCCCTCCTGATGAGTGTAGCGAGTCTTCTGGCGAATGTGTGTTTCCCAGGTTTGTTGAGGTGTAGTCCGTCTCTGGCGAGGAGTCCATCGTACAAGTAATTCACACCGTGGTCCAGGAATCCGAATCCTTGTTGTCTGCACCATCGTCTTAGCCAGTTGTTTGCATCAAGGATCCTGTTCCATCTCCTGGTGCCATGCCCGTCTACTGGAAGGATAGAAGAAAAAACTACCTGTGCATCCAGTTCCTTTACTTTCTTCCCCAACTCTTCAAAGTCCTTGCAGATTGTCGGTAGGTCCTTCCTTGCCGTGTCATTGGTGCCAACATGTATCAGAAGAAATGGGTGGACGTCCTTGGAGCTGAAGAGCTTTGGTATCCTATCGGTCACATCCTTGATCATCGCACCTGGAAGGCAGCATACTTCTCTTGCAGTTATGTCCGGTCTGCAGATGGCTGCTTCGGTGCCTCTCAGTAGTGAGTCTCCCACCACCACCACTCTTCGTTGCTTCTTGGCTGTACTTTTTGCTGTCACTTGTTGCTGTGTGCCCTTTTCTTTTTTGCTTGCTGGTATTGCTTCATCCTTAGGTGTGCCATCTTCATCCTCTACAAAGATTTGATATCGGTTCTTCAGTTGTGTGGTTGGTGATTTCTCCATGGTCTTCTTGCTTCTTTTGGTCACATGCTTTCACTCATCTGCTTTTGGAGGTTCTCTGACACTTTTTTAACCTTCTGTGACCAGTAGAGATGCTTCTGTTCTGTCTAGAAAGTCTTCATTCTCTTTGATGAGTTTCAAAGTTGCTATTCTTTCTTCCAGACCCCGCACCTTTTCTTCTAAAAGGGCCACTAGTCTACACTTCTGGCAGGTGAAATTGGATTCTTCTTCTGGTCGATCTGTGAACATGTAGCAGATGCTGCAGCTCACCATGTAGGTTGTCACATCTGCCATGTTGCTCCTAGATCCTGCTGACTTGCTGTGTGTTTTCCTTCTTGTGTAATCTACTCAGCCAAGCTCTCTTGCAATAATGTCCTACAGGCAAAAATTTGGTGATGCTTTCCAAGCAGCTGGTCCCGGCTGTACCCAACGATCTTCTAGCTTAGGGAGACTCTTCGCTTTTCCCAGAAGGCACCTGGAATATGCAAATTAGCCTCCTCAAGCTTGAATCCCTGGTTTCAAATCAGTCGAATCCAGGATATGAACTGCGGTCCAAACCCCATACTCCGGAGCACCTGCCAGAGATATCCCCACTCCACACTATCGAACGCCTTATGAGCGTCTAAAGATGCAATAACTCTCTGGCCACAGTTGTCGGATCTGAGTTGCAAATTCATATACAGCCTTCGTAAGTTGATCGCAGTGGACTGATCAGGCATAAAGCCGGACTGGTCTGAGTGCACCAGGCCGGAAATAACACTTGTCAACCTCATCGCCAACACCTTAGCCAGAAGTTTAACGTCTGTAGTAAGCAAGGAGATTGGCCGATATGAATCCGGCTGTGTCGGGTCCTTCCCCTCCTTAGGAATCACCACTATTATGGCCTCCCGCATAGATGCCGGTAGACGACCGCCACTCCTAGCCTCCTCCAGAAGTACCCTTAATTTAGGGATCAGCACTTCCCCAAAGTTTTTATAAATTTCAGCAGGAAATCCATCTACGCCAGGTGCCTTCCCATTAGCCATAGACTGCAGTGCCCGACCCAATTCCTCCTCCGTAATGGGAGCTTCCAAATCTTCTCTATCTATGTCACTCAGCCTTGGGAGCTCCAATTCCTCAAGGAACGCCACCATGTCCTCCACCGACCCATCTACCTGAGAGGAATATAGGTCCGCATAAAAATCCGCACAAAAGGCCAAAATCTCTGAAGTCTCAGAGACAGCCACACCGCTCCCCGATACCAAAGAATGAACAAAGGAAGTGTTTCTCTGGGCAGAAGCCACCATCGATAGCAAATGACCCACAGATTCGCCATCCTGGTAAAAAGCCAGATTCATGAATTCCCTCTTCCTTTCAGCCTTGCCGAGCAATACCTCCTCCAACTGACTCTGAGCTGCCTTTAGCCTCCTCCCAGCTTCCGGAGTACCCGCTATTACCATCTCATCCTCGGCTATTCTCAGCCCTTCAACCGCCAACCTCTCTGTCTCTCTTGATTTCCTCTTACACCTGCTAATATCCCTGAACAGCAGTCCCCTCAAGTACGCCTTCATGGCTTCCCACACAGTAAGAACATCTACACTTCCCTCGTTGATCTCAAAAAATTCCACCAACTCCTTCTTTATCTTTTCCAAGTCCATACTGTGTAGCCAATTAGGGTGAATCTTCCACTCCTTCCTGCTCCCGATCCGTGTCCCCACCAGCCGAAATTCCACCTCAACTGGACTATGGTCTGAAAGAGCCCTAGGCAAATATCTCACCTCCCCTACCATCGTGTCCAGTAAACAGTTACCCAGCGCCAAGTCAATCCTAGACAAAGTACCATGAGCTGGCGAGTAGCATGAGTACGTCCTTTCCCCAATATGTCTAACTCTCCATAAATCAATCATACCTACTTCCCGGACATAGGTCCCAAACATAGTGATATGTCCCCCTGTTCTATTCTGGGGATTTTTGTTTTTATCCCAAAAGTCATCACAGATATTATTAAGGTCGCCAATAATTAGAGATGGTAACGGTCCCCAACGCTCTACCCTCTCCAGCACCTCTCTTATCTTCTTACTTGAGTATGGGGGCGGAATATACATTGCCGCTATACACATCAACACTCCATTTATTTTACATTTCACCACCACATACTGACCATCCACATCCTCTTTTACCATTACCTCCTCATACTGCACCCCCGCAGGTATTAACACAGACACACCCCTAGAATACGTCGAGAAAGTAGAATGATACGCCCTCTGTATCCAGCGCCTATTCAATACGTTTACCCTCTCCCGCACTAAATGTGTCTCCAGCAGACATATCATTGAGACCTTCTGTTCTCGGACATACTGCAGACTTGCCGCCCGCCGTGTTTTATCCGCCAGACCTCTCACATTCCAACTCAATATTTTAATACAATCTCCCATAATGTGGCTCATCATTTCTTAAAGTATCCAATTTCCCAAGTATGAGCTGCCCCAACCCTCCCACCTCCCCTGCCCCCTCCCAACTTGCCCCCCTAACCCCCCCAATATAACGCATTCTTCCTCTCATCAAGAGTGGGGCTCCACTGCCCACTGCGAACACTCTCCCTTACTTAACCCTCTCCATTCGCGTCCCGCTGCCATAGCAATCACAATTGCCCCCCCAACTTTCACTTTATTATTCATTTCAACTTATATTAACATATAGAAAAAGTACCAAACCAGTTCACAGTACCCAGCATAACCCTCCTCCCCCGTACTTAGTAGTTGGTACTGTCCCCTCCGGCCATTCCTTCAATATGGCCCAGCAAAACCCCCAACAGTTGCTCAACTCTTTAACCATTGCTAACTATCGACAGAGAAAACAAATCCCAATTGGATCTCGCCGAAATGTCAGTCGCCCATTCCCTTAAGTTTTTTCTCATGAGTATCAAGCCACTGGGTAGCGTCCTCCGGCGTCAAGAAAAAGTGGGTCTTATTAAAAGCCACCAGTCTCAGCTTGGCAGGAAACATCACTGAGTACTGCACTCCCAGCTCCCTCAGTCGCCGCTTGACTCCAGTAAACTTCATCCGCTGTTTCTGAACCGCAGCGGAATAATCCAGATAAATGGCGATTTTCTGACCTCCAGCCGTCAGATCCTCCATCTCTCTAGCCTTTCTAAGGATAATGTCTCTGTCTCTGTAATTGAGTATTTTAGCAAGCATGGTACGGGGATTCGCTCCTGGGGCAGGGGGCTGCGGCGGGACCCTATGAGCCCGTTCAACAGCAAAAACTTTAGTCAACACTGTGTTCCCAATCTTCTCCAGCAGCCAGTTCTCCACAAACTCAGTGGGATTTCTCCCCTCAGTCTTTTCAGGCAGCCCCACTATACGTATATTATTTCTTCTGGATCTATTTTCCAGATCCTCATTTTTAGCAGCGAGCTCGGCTATTGCTTGGGCGAACTTCTTTTCAGCTTTTTGTAGCTTAACTATGTGATCTTCTGCCGTGCTCACCCTCTCCTCCACCACTCCTATATGTTTGTCCATTTTCTGCAGAGCCGCATTAATCTGTGCCGTGTCCCCTTTAACTTCCTGCATCTGCTGGGCCAAGGAGTTCAGGGATTGCTGACATGAAGAGATCAGGGTGATTACATCCCTAAGGGTCGGCTCCTCTCCCTGTGATATGGCTTCAGGTCCCCCACTAGCCCCAGCCATGCTGCCTCTCTCCTTCCCCCTCTGTACCTCATGCTGCTCAGCCTTGCTTGCTTCCTCCTCCTCCTGGTCAGCTCCAGCTCCAGCTCCTGGTTCTGCCTCCTCAGCAGCCTCCACTCTGGCATACTGCTGCAGCTTTGCGGCCACCTCCATGCGCCGCTGACATGCGGCGTTCTCCTTCTCGGCGTCCTCCCTAGCATTGGCACCATCTTGGCCGGCTCCTGCATCGCTGGTGCCAGCGTCTTTCTGCCGCCTCCTGGTCATCGCTGCCGACTCCGGACCCGCCGCTCCGCACCGCTGCACTCTCCGGACCTTCAGCCAGCCGGATTTAGGTGAGTTTACCCGAAAATCGGGGTTAAAGCAGGATTTTTGTCCTTCTGGCAGCAGGAGCACTCTTCCCTGCTTCCACTCACATGGCCAGCTAGGACACGCCCCCCATTTGTTATATTATTTATCTAGGATTTATTATTTTTTGGTGATCCCTGGTGTTGTGTATGTATCTTTTCTTCCTTTTCATTACTCTGGTTTGACATACTCCAGGTGGATCCCAGTCTTTTGATAATACGATGGTGCCCTCCATCCCTGTTTTCTTCTGTACAAATGGAGGACCAACAACAGTAATGGACGACCAACAAAGATTTTACTCCAGGAGCAATTCATATAGTGGTCCATGAGGTCCAGCATCAAATTCAGGTGTGACTCCAGTTTGGCCCAAATGGGCTCATGCCCAGACCCCAGAATATGATGCGGGCCATCACTATAGTGTGAGCTCAGTGGCCCAAAGTCATTTAAACCTTTCAATAACGCCCCTTCAGTGCCCGTTTTTGTTACAGTTTTATAACTTTTGTAGCTGTTTTATGCGTATTCACATCAGGGCACCTAACTGCATTGTATTTTATTATTGTTATTTTTTTCATTAACCCCTTCCCGACCTTTGACGCACCGTATGCATCATGAAAACCTGTGCCATTCCGACCTGTGACGCAGCATATGCGTCATGGCAGGATTGGGCTCCTGGAGGCCGAGTGAAAGGGTTAACTGTAATTTCACCTGGCCTGCAGGGACACGGGGAGTTGTACTTTAGCCCAAGGGGGCTTCAACCCCCCCCCTCCCCCCCTCCCCCCCCCGTGGCTACGGTTGCTCTGATTGGCTGTTGAAAGTGACCTTTCACTTTCAATCAGAGCGATAGTAATATTTCACCAATGAAAATTGGTGAAATATTACAATCCACCCATGGCTGGAGATCGTGATCTGACCCCCCCCACCGCCACCGATCTCCTCCCCTCCGGTCCTCCGTCCTGTCATCTACTGTCCCCCGCTCCCCTCCGATCTCCTGTCCGCCCCACCCCCCGCTGTCCGCTCCCCTCCCGCTGTCCGATCACCCCTCCCCCCCCCTCATACTTACCGACCTGGGCCCCTCCCGGTGTCCGTCCGTGTGTTCGATGGGCGCCGCCATCTTCCAAATGCGCCCGCCGAATCTGCCGGCAGATTCGTTACAGGTACATTTTGATCACTGTGTAAAAAAAATAATAAATAAACCCCCCTTTATCACCCCCATGGATAGGGACAATAATAAAATAAAGAAAACATTTTTTTTTTCCTTTGCCCCACTAGGGTTAGGGTTAGGGTTGGTTCACACTGCGTCTAAGCAGTCCATTAGATGGACTACGTTACACCGTGTTTATGCCACGGTCCGTTACGGCCGCCATAGACAGCAATGTCGGATGCATCACTAGCGTCATTGAGTGACGGACCCGGAAACGCGGGCTGCAGCGTTTCCGGGTCCGTGTCTGCTAGTGCAGATAGAGCTAGCAGATGCTCTATCTGCGCTAGCGCAATGCAAACATTGGCACTTGCGCTAGCAGCCCGTTAGTGTATGTGCTGAACGGGCTGCTGCTAGCGCAGTGTGAACCTGGCCTTAGGGTTACGGCTAGAATTAGGGTTAGAATTAGGCTATGTGCACACGGTGCAGATTTGGCTGCAGATCCGCAGCGGATTGGCCGCTGCGGATTCGTAGCAGTTTTCCATCAGGTTTACAGTACCATGTAAACCTATGGAAAACCAAATCCGCTGTGCCCATGGTGCGGAAAGTACCGCGCGGGAACGCTGTGTTGTATTTTCCGCAGCATGTCAATTCTTTGTGTGGATTCCGCAGCGTTTTACACCTGTTCCTCAATAGGAATCCACAGGTGAAATCCACACAAAAAACACTGGAAATCAGCGGTAAATCCGCAGGTAAAATGCAGTGCCTTTTACCTGCGGATTTAAAAAAAAAAAAAAATTTTTTCAAAAAAAAATCTCACACGAATCCGCTACGTGGGCACATAGCCTTAGGGTTAGGGTTGGAATTAGGGCTAAGGTTGGAAATAGGGTTAAGATTAGGCTGTGGTTAGGGTTGTGGTTAGGGGTGTGTTGTGGTTAGGGTTGGGATTAGGGTTAGGATTAGGGTTGGGATTAGGGTTAGGGGTGTGTTGGGGTTAGGGTTGTGGTTAGGGGTGTGTTGGGGTTAGGGTTGTGATTAGGGTTATGGCTACAGTTGGGATTAGGGTTAGGGGTGTGTTGGGGTTAGTGTTAGAATTGAGGGGTTTCCACTGTTTAGGCACATCAGGGGTCTCCAAACGCAACATGGCGCCACCATTGATTCCAGTCAATCTTGCATTCAAAAAGTCAAATGGTTTTCCCTCCCTTCCGAGCCCCGACGTGCGCCCAAACAGTGGTTTACCCCCACACATGGGGTACCAGCATACTCAGAAAAAACTGGGCAACAATTATTGGGGTCCAATTGCTCCTGTTACCCTTATGAAAATAAAAAATTGCTTGCTAAAACAATTTTTGAGGAAAGAAAAATGATTTTTTATTTTCACGGCTCTGCGTTGTAAACTTCTGTGAAGCACTTGGGGGTTCAAAGTGCTCACCACATATCTAGATAAGATCCTTGGGGTCTAGTTTCCAAAGTAGGGTCACTTGTGGGGGGTTTCTACTGTTTAGGCACATCAGGGGCTCTGCAAACGCAACGTGACGCCCGCAGACCATTACATCAAGGCTGCATTTCAAAAGTCACTACTTCCCTTCCGAGCCCAGACGTGTGCCCAAACAGTGGTTTACCCCCACATATGGGGTATCAGTGTACTCAGGACATACTCGCCAACAACTATTGGGGTCCAATTTCTCCTGTTACCCTTGTGAAAATAAAAAAATGCTTGCTAAAACATCATTTTTGAGAAAGAAACATGATTTTTTATTTTCACGGCTCTGCGCTGTAAACGTCTGTGAAGCACTTGGGGGTTCAAAGTGCTCACCACATATCTAGATAAGTTCCTTGGGGGGTCTAGTTTCCAAAGTAGGGTCACTTGTGGGGGGTTTCTACTGTTTAGGCACATCAGGGGCTCTGCAAACGCAACATGACGCCCACAAACCATTCCATCAAAGTCTGCATTTCAAAAGTCACTACTTCCCTTCCGAGCCCCGACGTGTGCCCAAACAGTGGTTTACCCCCACATATGGGGTATCACCGTACTCAGGACAAACTCGGCAACAACTATTGGGGTCCAATTTCTCCTGTTACCCTTGTGAAAATAAAAAATTGCTTGCTAAAACATCATTTTTGAGGAAAGAAACATGATTTTTTATTTTCACGGCTCTGTGTTGTAAACTTCTGTGAAGCACTTGGGGGTTCAAAGTGCTCACCACATATCTAGATAAGTTCCTTGGGGAGTCTAGTTTCCAAAGTGGGGTCATTTGTGGGGGGGTTCTACTGTTTAGGCACATCAGGGGCTCTGCAAACGCAACGTGTCGACCGCAGACCATTCCATCAAAGTCTGCATTTCAAAAGTCACTACTTCCCTTCTGAGCCCCAACGTGTGCCCAAACAGTGGTTTACCCCCACATATGGGGTATCAGCGTACTCAGGACAAACTGGACAACAACTTTTGGGGTCCAATTTCTCTTGTTACTCTTGTGAAAATAAAAATTGTGGGCTACAAAATAATTTTTGAGGAAAGAAAAATGATTTTTTATTTTCACGGCTCTGCGTTATAAACTTCTGTGAAGCACTTGAGGGTTTAAAGTGGTCACCGCACATCTAGATTAGTTCCTTGGGAGGTCTAGTTTCCAAAATGGGGTTACATGTGGGGAAGCTCCAATGTTTAGGCAAACAGGGGCTCTCCAAACGCAACATGGTGTCAGCTAACGATTGGAGCTAATTTTTCATTCAAAAAGTCAAATGGCGCTCCTTCCCTTCCGAGCCCTGCCGTGTGCCCAAACAGTGGTTACCCCTACATGTGAGGTATCAGTGTACTCAGGAGAAATTGCCCAACACATTTTAGGATCCATTTTATCCTGTTACCCATGTGAAAATGAAAAAAATTGAGGCTAAAAGAATTTTTTCGTGAAAAAAAAGTACTTTTTCATTTTTATGGATCAATTTGTGAAGCACCTGGGGGATCAACGTGCTCACTATCCATCTAGATAAGCTCCTTGGGGGGTCTAGTTTCCAAAATGGGGTCAAATTTGGGGGAGCTTTAATGTTTAGGCACACAGGGGCTCTCCAAACGCGACATGGTGTCCGCTAAAGATTGGAGCCAATTTTTCATTGAAAAAGTCAAATGGCGCTCCTTCCCTTCCGAGCCCTGTCGTGCGCCCAAACAGTGGTTCCCCCCCACATATGGGGCATCGGTGTAATCAGGAAAAATTGTACAATAACTTTTGGTGTCCAGTTTCTCTTTTTACCCTTGGGAAAATAAAAAAATTGTTGCTAAAACATAATTTTTGTGACTAAAAAGTTAAATGTTCATTTTTTCCTTCCATGTTGCTTCTGCTGCTGTGAAGCACCTGAAGGGTTAATAAACTTCTTGAATGTGGTTTTGAGCACCTTGAGGGGTGCAGTTTTTAGAATGGTGTCACTTTTGGGTATTTTCAGCCATATAGACCCCTCAAACTGATGGTTTTGTAAATTTTGCTGTAAAAATGAGAAATCGCTGGTCAAATTTTAACCCTTATAACTTCCAAGCAAAAAAAAAATTTGGTTCCAAAATTGTGCTGATGTAAAGTAGACATGTGGGTAATGTTATTTATTAACTATTTTGTGTCACATAACTCTCTCGTTTAACAGAATAAAAATTCAAAATTTGAAAATTGCAAAATTTTCAAAATTGTAGCCAAATTTCCATTTTTTTCACGAATAAACGCAAAAATTATCGACCTAAATTTACCACTAACATGAAGCCCAATATGTCACAAAAAACAATCTCAGAACTGCTAGGATTCGTTGAAGCGTTCCTGAGTTATTACCTCATAAAGGGACAGTGGTCAGAATTATAAAAGACGGCCAGGTCATTAAGGTCAAAATAGGCTGGGTCATGAAGGGGTAAAGAAAGAAAAGAAATTGCCAAATAAGAAACCAACTTCAGCATCGGATTATCTCCAGTAATTGTAATTTTTCCATAAGATTTTCGGTATGTTTTTATATTGGTTCATCTTTTTTTCTACTCAGGGTCTTGCACTGAATAATCCTGTCCGTTAGTTCTTTTAATGTCAAATAATTTTACTGGTTCACCCACCAAGGATGGATAGAGAGAAGAAGAAGATGGAGGAGAGGATAATAAACCTCACCCTGGAGATAATCTTCCATCTTACTGGAGAGGTGAGAGGCTCTGGTGTCATCACATGACCTCATTATCTATGGGAATAACAGGATATGACCGGAGAGGTGAGAGGTTCTGATGTCATCGCATGACCTCATTATCTATGGGAATAACAGGATATGACCGGAGAGGAGAGAGGCTCTGATGTCATCACATGACCTCATTATCTATGGGAATAACGGGATATGACCGGAGAGGTGAGAGGCTCTGATGTCATCACATGACCTCATTATCTATGGGAATAACGGGATATGACCGGAGAGGTGAGAGGTTCTGATGTCATCACATGACCTCATTATCTATGGGAATAACGGGATATGACCGGAGAGATGAGAGGCTCTGATGTCATCACATGACCTCATTATCTATGGGAATAACGGGATATGACCGGAGAGGTGAGAGGCTCTGATGTCATCACATGACCTCATTATCTATGGGAATAACGGGATATGACCGGAGAGGTGAGAGGTTCTGATGTCATCACATGACCTCATTATCTATGGGAATAACGGGATATGACCGGAGAGGTGAGAGGCTCTGATGTCATCACATGACCTCATTATCTATGGGAATAACGGGATATGACCGGAGAGGTGAGAGGCTCTGATATCATCACATGAGCTCATTATCTACGGGAATAACGGGATATGACCGGAGAGGTGAGAGGCTCTGATATCATCACATGAGCTCATTATCTACGGGAATAACGGGATATGACCGGAGAGGTGAGAGGCTCTGATGTCATCACATGACCTCATTATCTATGGGAATAACGGGATATGACCGGAGAGGTGAGAGGCTCTGATATCATCACATGAGCTCATTATCTACGGGAATAACAGGGGATATGACCGGAGAGGTGAAAGGTTCTGATGTCATCACATGACCTCATTATCTATGGGAATAACAGGATATGACCGGAGAGGAGAGAGGTTCTGATGTCATCACATGACCTCATTATCTATGGGAATAACGGGATATGACCGGAGAGGTGAGAGGCTCTGATGTCATCACATTATTATTATTATTATACATTTTTATAGCGCCATTTATTCCATGGCGCTTTACATGTGAATACGGGGCAAATATAGACAAATACATTAAACATGAGCAGATAACAAGGCACACGAGTACATAAGGAGGGAGGACCCTGCCCGCGAGGGCTCACAGTCTGCAGGGGGTGGGTGAGGATACACTAGGAGAGGGAAGAGCTGGCTGTGCGGCTGTTCAGTAGGTTGAGGATCACTGCAGGCTGTAGGCTTGTCGGAAGAGATGAGTCTTCAGGTTCTTTTTGAAGGTTTCTATGGTAGGCGCAAGTCTGATGTGTTGGGGTAGAGAGTTCCAGAGTATGGGGGAAGCACGGGAGAAGTCTTGGATGCGGTTATGGGAAGAAGAGATGAGAGGGGAGTAGAGAAGGAGGTCTTGGGAGGATCGGAGGTCGCGTGTAGGTAGGTACCGGGAGACCATGTCACAGATGTATGGAGGAGACAGGTTGTGGATGGCTTTGTATGTCAGTGTGAGGGTTTTGAACTGGAGTCTCTGGGCGATAGGAAGCCAGTGAAGGGCTTGACACAGGGGAGAGGCTGGGGAATAGCGGGGGGACAGGTGGATTAGTCGGGCAGCAGAGTGTAGGATGGATTGGAGTGGTGCCAGAGTGCTAGAGGGGAGTCCAGAGAGTAGGAGGTTGCAGTAGTCGAGGCGGGAGATGATAAGGGCATGCACTAGCGTTTTTGCAGTGTTGCGGTCAAGGAAAGCACGGATCCGGGAAATATTTTTGAGTTTGAGACGACAGGAGGAGGCAAGGGCTTGGATATGTGGCTTGAAAGAGAGGGCAGAGTCGAGGATCACCCCGAGGCACCGGGCGTGTGGGACTGGGGATAGTGAGCAGCCATTGACATTGATGGATAGGTCTGGTGGAGGGGTAGAGTGAGATGGGGGAAAGATGATGAATTCTGTTTTGTCCATGTTCAGTTGTAGAAAGCGAGCAGAAAAGAAGGCTGAAATGGCAGACAGACAGTGCGGGATTTTGGTAAGCAAGGAGGAGAGGTCATGTCCGGAGAGGTAGATCTGCGTGTCGTCAGCGTAGAGATGGTACTGCATACCGTGGGATTCTATGAGCTGTCCCAGGCCGAAAGTGTAGATGGAGAAGAGTAGGGGTCCTAGAACAGAGCCTTGAGGAACACCGACTGACAAGGGGCGAAGTGAGGAGGTGGTGTGGGGGAGGGAGACACTGAATGTTCGGTCTGTCAGATATGACGAGATCCAGGAAAGGGCCAAGTCTGTGATGCCAAGGGATGAGAGGATTTGTAGCAAAAGGGAGTGGTCTACAGTGTCAAAGGCAGAAGACAAGTCCAGGAGAAGGAGGACAGAGTAGTGTCGCTTGCTCCTGGCAGTTAGTAGGTCATTGGTGACTTTAGTTAGGGCAGTTTCAGTTGAGTGATGGGAACGGAAGCCTGATTGTAACCGATCAAAGAGGGAGCAGGAGGAGAAGTGGGAGGACAGTTCAAGATGGACGTGTTGCTCCAGCAATTTGGAGGCATAAGGGAGAAGAGATATTGGGCGATAGCTAGACACAGAGGATGGGTCGAGGGAGGGCTTTTTGAGGATGGGTGTGATCTTGGCATGCTTGAAGGATGAGGGAAAGACACCTGTTGTGAGTGAGAGGTTGAAGAGGTGTGTTAGGGTTGGGATGAAGACCGTGGAAAGGTTAGGGATGAGGTGGGATGGGAGCGGGTCAAGCGTGCAGGTGGTGAGGTGTGATCTTGACAGGAGGGTGGAGAGCTGATCTTCTGTCATGGTGGAGAAGCTGGTTTTGGAGGAGCAGGGTTGAGCAGCTAAGAGGGGCAGTGGGAGCTGTGGGCCAAAGCTTTCTCTGATCGTGTCGATCTTCTGTTTAAAGAAAGAGGCGAAGTCATCAGCAGAAATGAGGGGGGAGGGAGGAGGTGCGGGGGGACGGAGTAGAGAATTGAAAGTGTTGAAAAGCTGTTTAGGGTTGTGGGACAGGGAGGATATGAGGGATGAGAAGTAAGTTTGTTTTGCGGCAGTGAGCGCAGACTTGAAGCTGGCGAGGGACTGCTTGTATGCAGTGAAGTGGTCGGCAGAGTGGGATCGCTTCCATCTCCGCTCAGCAATCCTGGAAGCCCGTCTCAATTCTTTGGTCAGGCTGGTCAGCCAGGGCTGCCTGTTAATTGTACGAGTTTTACTATGCATGAGTGGGGTGGCCGAATCGAGTGTTGTTGTTATTGTGGTGTTATAAAAAGTGGCAGCAGCATCTGTGTCATGAAGGGAGGCTATGTCTGTGAGAGGGAGAAGGGACTCAGAGAGTGATTGTAAGTTGAGATGTTTGAGATTTCTGCGAGGGTGAGTGAGTTTGTGGAGTGGGGGTTGCACACTAGGAGAGGAGAGGGACGAGAATGTCAGTAGGTTGTGGTCAGACAGGGGGAGGGGTGTGTTAGTGAGGTTAGTAAGGGAGCAGAGGCGGGTGAAGATGAGGTCCAGCGTGTGGCCATCTTTGTGAGTGGCCTCAGAGGACCATTGAGTGAGGCCAAAGGAGGCAGTCAGTGATAAAAGTTTAGAGGTAGCTGAGGTGAAAGTGTCAATGGGGACATTGAAATCACCCATGATGATAGTGGGGATGTCAACAGAGAGGAAATGAAGTAGCCAGGTGGTGAAGTGGTCGAGAAAGGTGGAGATGGCTAGTTCTGGGGGGCGGTAGATGACAGCCAGCTGGAGGTTGGAGGGGGAATAGATGCGGACAGAGTGCACCTCAAACGAGGGAAGAGTAGCGGAGGGTGGTAGCGGGATTGGAGTAAAGGAGCAGGTGTCGGACAGGAGCAAGCCAACTCCTCCACCGCGTTTGTTGCTGGGGCGAGGGGTGTGAGAGAGGTGGAATCCGCCATAGGAGAGCGCAGCTGGAGAGGCCGAGTCAGAGGGGGTGAGCCAGGTTTCAGTGAGGCCGAGGAAGGAGAGTTTGTTGGTGATGAAGAGGTCATGGATAAATGGCAGTTTGTTGCAGATGGAGCGTGCGTTCCATAGTGCTCCAAGTAGGGGGAGCGGGGGAGTGGGGGCTGGATGAATGGGTATGAGGTTGTCGTGGTTGGGAAAACGTGCGGAGGATCGTGGCAGGGGGTTAGAAACGAGTGTGGGGATGAATTGGGGAGGGCCGGGATATGTCACCAGCAATGAGGAGTAACAGACAGATCATTAGAAGGTGGGAGCAGGATAGGACATGATTGGCCGTGTGTGTCTGGATAAAAAGGATTGTATGTGGAGGAACAGTTCTGAGGGGAAGGTGAGATGGCTGGGGAGTATGGAGGAAGAAATGACTAGTTCCTTACTAGGAGGAGGGATTGCAGGAGATTGTAAGAAGGAAAGTAGTATTGGGGTGAAAGAGAAAAGAAACCGAAACATTGTAGTGGTTGGTGTTCTGTTACCTTCCAGTCAATTCCAGTCCAATTCAGTCTAATTCAGAATCATAATTAAAAAGATGTAATTTAAAAGATGATTTGCAGCAGACTGAGTCTATAGCAGACTCCTGCATGTGAATATATCCCCAGTTAAGGGCAATCAGGTGTGAATGAGGGGGTGGCTGGGTATGGGAGACCAGATGTAGAGAGTTAAGCAAAGGTCATAAAGTGAGGGAGGGGTAAGACTGACCACTCAAAGAGATGCCAGGATCACACAATGGGATACATGAAAACAGGTCATGGAAACAAGCTCATAGGTAAGAAAGCATACTAAAAGGATTATATGTGCTGCACCAAGACACTCAGGTCCAGGGGAAGCATAGAAAAGTCAGTGCAATATACAGAGACATTCAGAAGCCAGGGAGAGCTGGGTAAAGTCAGTGCATACCATGGAAAATCAATGCAGTATACAGAGATATTCTGGAGCCAGGGAGAGCTGGGTAAAGTCAGTGCATACCATGGAAAATCAATGCAGTATACAGAGATATTCTGGAGCCAGGGAGAGCTGGGTAAAGTCAGTGCATACCATGGAAAATCAATGCAGTATACAGAGATATTCTGGAGCCAGGGAGAGCTGGGTAAAGTCAGTGCATACCATGGAAAATCAATGCAGTATACAGAGATATTCTGGAGCCAGGGAGAGCTGGGTAAAGTCAGTGCATACCATGGAAAATCAATGCAGTATACAGAGATATTCTGGAGCCAGGGAGAGCTGGGTAAAGTCAGTGCATACCTGTGGGAAGAGGAGAACAGCTCGATTAGATGGTGCAGATGATGATAATATTGTAGTAGTGATGAGTAGCCAAATGCATTCTAGAATTCAGTCTAATTCAGAATCATAATTAAAAAGATGTAATTTAAAAGATGGAAGTTAAAAGATGATTTTCAGCAGACTGAGTCTATCACATGACCTCATTATCTACGGGAATAACAGGGGATATGACCGGAGAGGTGAGAGGTTCTGATGTCATCACATGACCTCATTATCTATGGGAATAACAGGATATGACCGGAGAGGAGAGAGGCTCTGATGTCATCACATGACCTCATTATTTATGGGAATAACAGGGGATATGACTGGAGAGGTGAGAGGCTCTGATGTCATCACATGACCTCATTATCTATGGGAATAACAGGGGATGTGACCGGAGAGGTGAGAGGTTCTGATGTCATCACATGATCTCATTATCTATGGGAATAACAGGATATGACCGGAGAGGAGAGAGGCTCTGATGTCATCACATGACCTCATTATCTATGGGAATAACAGGGGATATGACCGGAGAGGTGATGGACTCTGGAGATGTCTGTAGTGATATTATTAATGTCTCCACACTCAGGATTACATAGTAGTGAAGATCTCTAGTGATCGCTGTCAGGCCCCTGTGTCTGAAGGACGGGGAGGAACCCTGAGCCCAATCCTGGAGCCTCCACCTCACTCCCAGATACATGAGGAGATCAATGACCAGAAGATCCTAGAACTCGCCAACAAGATGATTGAGCTGCTGACTGGAGAGGTGACGCTGCTGGGAATGCTGGGACATTATACAGGACAGCACTGGAGGATTCTGGGTGATGACGGTATCATTGTGTGTCAGGTTCCTATAAGGTGTCAGGACGTCACCGTCTATTTCTCCATGGAGGAATGGGAGTATCTAGAAGGACCCAAGGATCGGTACCAGGAGGTGATGATGGAGGAGCACCGGCCCCGCACATCACCAGGTAATAGTCAGGACTAAATACACACGGCCTATAATTCTCTGTATGTAATAACGATGTCAGTCCCGTCTGTGTCTCCTCAGTTCTCTCCAGTAAAAGGACAACCCCAGGGACTTCTCCGATCATCGGGGACTTTTACAATATTTGTTTTGCAGATTTTGGATCCGGAAAAAGATCTGAACAATATTAATGGTCCAAAGAGAAATGTGTGGGGCAATCAGCGGTGTAAAGAGGAGACCCCTAATATGAGGGGCAATCAGCGGTGTGAAGAGGAGACCCCTAATGTGAGGGGCGATCAGCGGTGTAAAGAGGAGACCCCTAATATGAGGGGCGATCAGCGGTGTGAAGAGGAGACCCCTAATGTGAGGGGCGATCAGCGGTGTAAAGAGGAGACCCCTAATGTGAGGGGCGATCAGCGGTGTAAAGAGGAGACCCCTAATATGAGGGGCGATCAGCGGTGTGAAGAGGAGACCCCTAATGTGAAGGGCGATCAGCGGTGTAAAGAGGAGACCCCTAATATGAGGGACGATCAGCGGTGTGAAGAGGAGACCCCTAATGTGAGGGGCGATCAGCGGTGTAAAGAGGAGACCCCTAATATGAGGGGCGATCAGCGGTGTAAAGAGGAGACCCCTAATATGAGGGGCGATCAGCGGTGTGAAGAGGAGACCCCTAATGTGAGGGGCGATCAGCGGTGTAAAGAGGAGACCCCTAATATGAGGGGCGATCAGCGGTGTAAAGAGGAGACCCCTAATGTGAGGGGCGATCAGCGGTGTAAAGAGGAGACCCCTAATGTGAGGGGCGATCAGCGGTGTAAAGAGGAGACCCCTAATGTGAGGGGCGATCAGCGGTGTAAAGAGGAGACCCCTAATGTGAGGGACGATCAGCGGTGTAAAGAGGAGACCCCTAATGTGAGGGGCGATCAGCGGTGTAAAGAGGAGACCCCTAATGTGAGGGGCGATCAGCGGTGTAAAGAGGAGACCCCTAATGTGAGGGGCGATCAGCGGTGTAAAGAGGAGACCCCTAATGTGAGGGGCGATCAGCGGTGTAAAGAGGAGACCCCTAATGTGAGGGGCGATCAGCGGTGTAAAGAGGAGACCCCTAATGTGAGGGACGATCAGCGGTGTAAAGAGGAGACCCCTAATATGAGGGACGATCAGCGGTGTAAAGAGGAGACCCCTAATATGAGGGACGATCAGCGGTGTAAAGAGGAGACCCCTAATATGAGGGACGATCAGCGGTGTAAAGAGGAGAACCCTAATATGAGGGGCGATCAGCGGTGTAAAGAGGAGACCCCTAATGTGAGGGACGATCAGCGGTGTAAAGAGGAGACCCCTAATGTGAGGGACGATCAGCGGTGTAAAGAGGAGACCCCTAATGTGAGGGGCGATCAGCGGTGTAAAGAGGAGACCCCTAATGTGAGGGGCGATCAGCGGTGTAAAGAGGAGACCCCTAATGTGAGGGGCGATCAGCGGTGTAAAGAGGAGACCCCTAATGTGAGGGACGATCAGCGGTGTAAAGAGGAGACCCCTAATGTGAGGGGCGATCAGCGGTGTAAAGAGGAGACCCCTAATATGAGGGACGATCAGCGGTGTAAAGAGGAGACCCCTTATATGAGGGGCGATCAGTGGTGTAAAGAGGAGACCCCTAATATGAGGGGCGATCAGCGGTGTAAAGAGGAGACCCCTAATGTGAGGGGCGGTCAGCGGTGTAAAGACGAGACCCCTACAGATCACCGCCCAGGTGAGTGGTGACCGCGGGATAAAAAGAGAAGTCGGATATTCTTCTCCGTCGCCAGCTCTTTAGTGTTTGTGTTCTGTTAATTTTTAGTTATATATTCAGACAAAATACAAATTAAATATGGTTGCAAAATACAGCCAGAATGTGGATGTGAAAGATACAAGAACTGTTTAACCCCTTAGTGACAGAGCCAATTTGGTACTTAATGACCGGGCCAATTTTTGCAATTCTGACCACTGTCACTTTATGAGGTTATAACTCTGGAACGCTTCAATGGATCCCGCTGATTCTGAGATTGTTTTTTCGTGACATATTGTACTTCATGTTAGTGGTAACATGTCTTCGATATTACTTGCGATTATTTATGAAAAAAACGGAAATATGGCGAACATTTTTAAAATTTTGCAATTTTCAAACTTTGTATTTTTATGCCCTTAAATCAGAGAGATATGTCACGAAAAATAGTTAATAAATAACATTTCCCACATGTCTACTTTACATCAGCACAATTTTGGAAACAAAATTTTTTTTTGTTAGGGAGTTATAAGGGTTAAAAGTTGACCAGCAATTTCTCATTTTTACAACACCATTTTTTTGTTAGGGACCACATCTCATTTGAAGTCATTTTGAGGGGTCTATATGATAGAAAATAATGAAGTGTGGCACCATTCTAAAAACTACACCCCTCAAGGTTCTCAAAACGACATTCAAGAAGTTTATTAACCCTTTACGTGCTTCACAGGAACTGAAACAATGTGGAAGGAAAAAATGAACATTTAACTTTTTTTTGCAAACATCTTAATTCAGAACCATTTTTTTTATTTTCACAAGTGTAAAAACAGAAATGTAACCATAAATTTTGTTATGCAATTTCTCCTGAATACGCCAATACCCCATATGTGGGAGTAAACCACTTTTTGGGCGCACCGCAGAACTTAGAAGTGAAGGAGCGCCGTTTGACTTTTTCAATGCAGAATTGGCTGGAATTGAGATTGGACGCCATGTTGCGTTTGCAGAGCCCCATGATGTGCCTAAACAGTGGAAACCCCCCACAAGTGACACCATTTTGGAAACTAGACCCCTTAAGGAACTTATCTAGATGTGTGGTGAGCACTTTGAACCCCCAAGTGATTCACAGAAGTTTATAACGTAGAGCCGTGAAAATAAAAAATCGCTTTTGTTTACACAAAAATGATCTTTTCGCCCACAAATTCTTATTTTCACAAGGGTAACAGGAGAAATTAGACCACAAAAGTTGTTGTGCGATTTCTCGATACCCCATATGTGAGGGTAAACCACTGTTTGGGCGCACCGCAGAGCTTGGAAGTGAAGGAGCGCCGTTTTACTTTTTCAATGTAGAATTGGCTGGAATTGAGATTGGACGCCATGTCGCGTTTGGAGAGCCCCTGATGTGCCTAAACAGTAGAAACCCCCCACAAGTGACCCCATTTTGGAAACTAGACCCCTTAAGGAACTTATCTAGATGTGTGGTGAGCACTTTGAACCCCCATGTGCTTCACAGAAGTTTATAATGTAGAGCCGTGAAAAAAAAAAAATCGCATTTTTTCTACAAAAATGATCTTTTTGCCCACAAATTTTTATTTTCACAAGGGTAACAGGAGAAATTAGACCAGAAAAGTTGTTGTGCAATTTCTCCTGAGTACGCTGATACCCAATATGTGGGGGTAAACCACTGTTTGGGCGCACCGCAGAGCTTGGAAGAGAAGGAGTGCCGTTTTACTTTTTCAATGTAGAATTGGCTGGAATTGAGATTGGACGCCATGTCGCGTTTGGAGAGCCCCTGATGTGCCTAAACAGTAGAAATCCCCCACAAGTGACCCCATTTTGGAAACTAGACCCCCCATGGAACTTATATAGATGTGTGGTGAGAACTTTGAATGCCCAAGTGCTTCACAGAAGTTTATAATGCAGAGTCATAAAAAAAATATATATATATATTTTTCCACAAAAAGGATTTTGTAGCCCCCAAGTTTTTATTTTCACAAGGGTAACAAGAGAAATTGGACCCCAGAAGTTGTTATCCAATGTATCCCGAGTATGCTGATGCCAAATATGTGGGGGTAACCCACTGTTTGGGCGCACGGCAGAGCTTAGAAGGGAGGGAGCACCATTTGACTTTTTGAGCGCAAAATTGGCTGTCGTGTTTGGAGACCCCCTGATGTACCTAAACAGTGGAAACCCCCCAATTCTAGCTCCAACCCAACTCCAACACACCCCTAACCCTAATCCCAACCCGATCCATAATCCTAATCACTAACCCTAACGATAATCCCAACCCTTACCCCAAAACAACCCTAATGTCAACCCTAACCATAACCCTAATCAAAACCCTAAATCCAACACACCCCTAATCCTAATCTCAACACTAACCTCAAACCTAACCCTAATCCCAATACACCCCTAATCACAACCCTAACCTTAACCCTAATCCCAAACCTAACCCTAATCCCAAGCGTAACCCTAATGCCAACCCTAACCCTAATACCAACCCTAATCCAAACCCTAACCCTAATCCCAACTCTAACCCTAACTTTAGCCCCAACCCTAACCCTAAAGCTACTTTCACACTTGCGTCGTTTGGCATCCGTCGCAATCCGTCATTTTGGACAAGAAACAGATCCTGCAAATGTGCCCGCAGGATGTGTTTTTTGCCCATAGACTTGTATTGCCGACGGATCGTGACGGATGGCCACACGTCGCGTCCGTAGTGCACTGGATCAGTGTTTTGGCGGACCGTCAGCACAAAAAAACATTCATTGTAACGTTTTTTTGTATGTCGCATCCGCCATTTCTGACCACACATGCGTGGCCGTAACTCCGCCCCCTCCTCCCCAGGACATAGATTGGGCAGCGGATGCGTTGAAAAACTACATCCGCTGCCCACGTTGTGCACAATTTTCACAACGTGCGTCGGTATGTCGAGCCGATGCATTGCGACGGCCCCGTACCGACGTGTGAAAGAAGCCTAACCCTAAATTTAGCGCCAACCCTAACTCTAAATTTAGCCCCAACCCTAACCCTAAATTTAGCCCTAACCCTAGCCTTAACCCTACCCCTAACCCTAGCCCTACCCCTAACCCTACCCCTAACCCTAATTTTAGCCCCAACTGCTCTTCTCCTGCCGGCCGGCAGATGGAGACAGATGGCGGGCGCACTGCACATGCGCCCGCCATTTTCTTTTGCCCAGAAGATGCCGGCGGCCAGGAGGAGCAGCAGGAGGATCCAGGGACACAGGTGAGTATGGCAGGGTCCCCGAATCCCCCTATTTCTCTGTCCTCTGATGTGCGATCACATCAGAGGACAGAGAATTACACTTAGCTTTTTTTTTTTTTTTTTTTGCGGTCGCCGGTAAACAGTTAATTACCGGCGATTGCAAAACAGGGGTCGCTAAAACCGACCCCCGATCATGCTCTTTGGGGTCTCGGCTACCCCCGGAGCCGAGACCCCAAAGATTCTCGCGGGGCCGGCGGGCGCACTGCGCATGCGCCCATTTTCAAGATGGCGGCGCCCACCGGGAGCCACGAGGAGCATCGGGAGAGATAGGTAAGTATTGGGGGGCTACCTGGGACCCCTTTTCTCTATCCTCCGATGTGCGATCACATCGTAGGATAGAGAAATTAAAAAGAGATCGCGTTTTCTTTTGCGATCGCCGGTAAACGGTTAATTACCGGCGATCGCAAATGCGGGGTGGGTTAAAAACCCCCCGAATCATGTTCTCTGGGGTCTCGGCTACCCCCGGCAGCTGAGACCCCGGAGAAAATCCGACTCTGGGGGGCGCTATTTACTTTTTCCACAGCACCGTTAATTAACGGCGCTGTGGTTTAAGTACCCTTAGCGGCCGCCGTTAAAAGGCGTATCGGCGGTCGCTAAGGGGTTAATGTCTGCTGTTGTTTTATAGCAGCATTTATCTGGGATTGAAAGAGAAATAAGAACTGTATGTAGGGGTGAAAAAACTATGGAAACAGTTGCACATTTTTCAAGAACGCCTCTTTTCCTAAAATCTGAAAGCTCCTGAGAAAAGTTGTCCAAACGATAGTGAATACATTTTGAAGTATAGACTGCTCTAATGAGCGTTAGTGGGGCCTCCTACACATGAAAAACTTACGGAAACCAAATCTTTCTGTGGAAATGGCCAAACATTTTCTATTTGGAATATTCTTTTTATGTAGGGTAAGGTAGATAATGTACCGAGAAAGGCAGTCACAGCTTGCCGAGTACATTGTTGCAAATTTGTATGCTCCTTTTTGCATTTTATTCCAGCATGAGTTTTATTAAGATAAGCGAATACGATGTCAATTTTAGATAAGAAAAGCCATTTGTTCTTTGTACATTACAATTCCACTCTTCCTCCATGCATTGTAAAGCCTCATAGTTGTCGGATAAATGATCATCTGGTCGACAGCTTCTTCTACCGAACTCAGCATACACCGAAGTGCACTAACAGCTCCTAAAGGACATCATAAATTATATGCAGGCTTGGACTGGCTCCTCCGGTGGGCCCACGTGCACGAATGGGTCACCACCCTCTTATATAAGCAGCACTTGACACTTTATAATTGAATCATTATGTACGGACACAGGCAGCATCTTATTAATTGAACAATCTACCCAGTTCATTGTTATACAAATTTGTGATTAAGGATAATGTCACATTTGCACGTAGTTGAAAAGTGGGGTTCTGGAGATGGTTCTTCGTGGGCCAGACACTGATTATGTGTCATATACAGTGCCGTACATTGTAATGTGTGTCCTGAAGCCAAGTCCAGATATGATAAATCCAGTACATACTGTATATCCACAATAACAGAATCCATGAGCCCTGTATGGGCCTTTGTAGCATTCTAGATCCTATAAAGACGTACGTTTCACCCTCTACTGGTACTAGAAGTACTTCACCATCTTATTAAATGGTGCAGGTTTTTTCCTTGCTGGCAGTGCAAGGGTCAATCTGTCAGCTCTTTAATGTTTGCCACTCCCCTCTACTATACATGATCACCTTTGGAATTGTCAGTGCTAGCTCTCACTGCCTGGTTTGGAGTTGGAGGTGTAGTTCTTGTTTGGAGATTTGTTATTGTTGCTCAGTTTTTTTTGTGTGCACATCCTCATCCTCTCCTACTTGGTTTCTCCTTCCTTTTACTCCCGTGTGTTCCACTCTGTTGTTTAATGAGTGTATTTTATAAGATTCTTATTTTCATTTATCTCTGTCCGTCTTCCCTTGTTTGTCTGGTTAGTGTTCTCCTATACACTTTGGCTTCTCACCTTCCTGGGTGGGGGAGGGAACAGATAAGGGTTGATATAGGAGCACAGCAAAGCACGTGAACCAGGTGTCTCATTCTTCAAAAGTAATCCAAGGAAACAGGGATAGTCTAGAGCTCCCCTATTTTTAGGGACCTGGTTAGCGCCCACAGTCACAAGGTATTTCGTGACATTAACACTGGCCCATAACTTTTTTGATCCATCATGGATCCGGCGGCTGCTCTGACAGGTTAAGTGCAGCCACTCAGCTTGGCAGACTTGCGCCCAGTTGTTTGGCAACCCCTAACACTTCAGGCTTAGGGCTCTCGGGCAACCCTTAGTTGAGCCCAAGATCACATTGCCAGATAGGTTCTCTAGGAGTTGGGATGTTTGTTGTTTTCAGGGAAACCTGTAAACTTTATTTTATATTACATAATCACTACTCAGGTACCGAGGAGCAATGGGTGGGGATCGCCTGGGCATTTTGTATTCCGTGTGACTCTGTCTCTTCAGACGGTTGAGGATTTTTTTTCAGGCTCTGGGTCATATATACGATGACCCCGACCTTGTTTCTCTGGCCGAATCTAAACTGTGAGCTTCCGCAGGGAGACCGGACAGTGGAGGTGTATTGCTCCGAGTCTCGTAGGTGGTCCAGTTCTGTCAAGGGCTTTCTGTGAGGGTAAAGGATGAAGGCGGCCATGTCTCTGGCTATCCAGGTGGACTGCCGTCTTCAGCAGAGACATAAACAGACACCCCAATTTTCGAGGGATCCGGGGTCAAGGGAACCTAGGGCTTACTCAACCAAAGAACCAATGCATTTGGCGGGAATGGCTTGTTTATTTGTCCCACTGCAGTTTGGCATACAGGGGAAGTGTGTTTTGTTGGTGAGAAGGATCGTTTTGTGGGTACTTGTCCTTCCATACATAACCGCAAACAGCCACGAGAAAAGTAAGGAGCCCGGGTTGTGGGTAAGTTAACAACCCAGGTGTATATATTTCCTCTGTGGTAAGGTCACAATTTTTTTACCAGCCAAGATCCATTTTGGTAAAATTAAAGTGGTTATTTAAGCCTTTCTAGACAGTGAGGCAGTGTTTTATTAGATTAATGCCAGGTTCGTCCAGGACAAGGGTCTCAAGACACATAAACTGTCTAGTCTATGCCCACAATTGCCATTGACTCTGTACCCTTGAGCCAGGGGTATTTTACTCAGGTCATTCGAATGATACATCTGCTGATAGGGGCAATGCACTCAGAATTAATCAAGTGTTATGTGCTAGATAGTTTGCCCTCTCCTGTGGCATTTGAACTACCTTGGCGTATGCTGAACAATGCTGTAGTGGACTGACAGACTCGGGAGGTGGTAAAGTGGAGCGAGTATTGTCAAGGACACTGGTTGGGCACCCGGTTAGCCAGGGTGGATACCCGGTCTCTGCCGGAATACCTGTCTGACTTCGGGGATGTGTTTTCAGAACAGGGGTGTCAAGACCTCCTTCCTCATAGTCCTTATGATTGTGCTATTAATCTTATTGATGGGGCCATTATCTAATATTCAATGGGGCTATTATATAATTTTTCTGTTCCAGAGAGGCAGGCCATAAAGGTCTACACCATGTTCCAAATTATTATGCAAATTGGATTTAAGTGTCATAAAGATTTAATTGTTTTGTTTTTCAAAGAAACTCGTGGATGGTATTGTGTCTCAGGGCTCAATGGCTCACTGAAATCAATCTTAAACACATGTGATAATTAGTTTTCCAGGTGATTCTAATTAAAGGAAAACTACTTAAAAATGATGTTCCACATTATCAAGCAGGCCACAGGTTTCAAGCAATATGAGAAATAAAAAGGATTTCTCTACTGCTGAAAAGCGTTAAATAGTGCAATGCCTTGGTCAAGGGATGAAAACATTAGATATTTCACGAAAACAGAGTGATAATTAGGGTTGAGTGAAAAGGATCGGACAAATTGAAAAATCTCCGACTTTCGGCAAAGTCGGGTTTCATGAAACCCGACCCAATCCTAATGTGGGATCGGCCACGAGGTCGGCGATCAGCGCGCCAAAGTCGTGTTTCGTATGACGTTTTCAGCACAATTTCTCAGCCAATGAAGGAGGATGCAGAGTGTGGGCAGCGTGATGACATAGGTCCTGGTCCCCACCATCTTAGAGAAGGGCATTGCAGTGATTGGCTTGCTTTCTGCGGCGACGCAGGGGCTATAAAGGGGCATGCACGCCGACCGCCATCTTACTTCTGCCGATCTTAGCATAGGGAGAGGTTGCTGCAGCTGCATCAGAAGAAGGGATATAGTTAGGGAGGGAAGATTAACCCCGAAACTGCTTGTGCTGTAGCGATTTCCACTGTCCAACACCACCTTTTCTTTGCAGGGACAGTGGAGTTTATATTTTTGTGCATCAGCTCTGTAGCTTATTAGGCTGCCTTATAAGGCTCCCTGATAGCTGCATTGCTGTTTGTACGCCGCTGTGCAAACCAACTGCTTTTTGAAAAGCAAAAATCCTGTTGCTCCTTTCTGCACAGTTATCTTGTTTATTTGACCACTCCACACTTTTGTGTGCAGCAGTCCTTTTTATTGCTGGCTGCCAAACTTGTCCTGAGCTCATTGTAGGGAGATTGAAATTGTACTACAGTCCTTGTATTTTTTGATATATCTTCCAGCCACGTTCTGCCACTAACATTGTGTAGTGAAATACACTGGGCCTGAGTTTGGGTGTATTCTCCTCCCCAAAAAAGGGAGATTTAAATTGGCACTAAGTGGATCTACGTCAGTTCTGTTTGTCGTATATCTTCCAGCCACGTTCTGCCACTTACATTGTGTAGTGAAATACACTGGGCCTGAGTTTAGGTGCAGTCTCCCCCCCAAAAAAGGGAGATTTAAATTCTCAACAAGTTTATATACACCTACCTTGTTTTATAGTACCATATAACGGTTGTTATTTTGGTTACATTTTCCCAAAAATGAGGAAGTCTGGTGGAAGAGGCCGTGGGCGGTCGTTGCCAGCTGGTAATGATGGTGGTAGTGGAAAAAGCAAAATAGCACATAAGGCTCGAGGTGTTGAGCCAGCGTCATCGTCTGGCTACACAAGGCCTCAAAGGCTCCCTTATCTGGGAGTAGGAAAACCGCTTTTAAAGCCGGAACAGCAGGAAAAAGTTTTGGCTTTCCTTGCTGACTCAGCCTCTAGCTCTTGACCCTGGTAATGTCGAGCAGTTGGGGTAGATAAACAGCACAAACCTTCCCTTTTAATAACCCCCCCCCATAACCCATGCCCTCTTACCCCTAAATAAAGACTCAAACTACATATTCTTTTGGAATAATGTCGGCCACTGCAGCCTTTTTATTTAAATACAAACAAACATAATAAATTATAACATCCAATAACTTTAAACTAGGAGGGGTCCTTGGAGCTCCCATGGATCTGGTGATCAAACACACAGCACAACGTGAACGTTACCAAAACCAAATTACTCCCAGCCGATACCGCCTGGCTCAGGAGCACCAAAACCCCAGCGGGTTCCCTGTTCACGTTACAATTCCCGGGGAACCGACCACCCCCGCCGGAACCCCCCAAGTCACCAGATCCAAAACCAGTTTTAACACAAAATAACGGGGAGCCATAAGCCAATGAATCCCCCCAACCCAATTTCCATCAACTCCAAGGACTCCCCCCAGCCACCACAACGAGGGACTTTGAAACCTTAAAGACCTGAGACCCCACCACTCCGAAACGCTATGGCCTTCTCCACACCTTCCTGCAGCCCAAGTGCCCAAAAATCAATCCCAACGGCATTCAGAAGCACACCGTCTGCCAGCCAGAACGCCCCGTCACCTTTTTCCAACTCAAAATGCCTTACGGCTACTCCACCATTCCTGGCCACAAACGCGGACACCGCTCTGTTGACCTTGATCCTGGCCTTATTAAGTTTTTCCAAGGACCGCATATTCCTCCACCGTTTTCGCGGTACAATCTCCGACCAGACCACCGATATCCCCGGATATAACCGCCACAACCGCAACAAGTCCTGCTTGATGTCCTTAATTAGTTCTCTAAATGGGCGCATACCCAAATCATTACCTCCCACGTGTAGCACCAAAATCTACGGTGACCTGTCCAAAACTACCGCAGCATTGATCTCCTTCAGCACCCTGTTCCAGGACAAACCTCTAAAACCAATCCACCGGACCACTGCTACCGACCGATCGAAACCGAGTTGTCTACCCTTCGACCGTACGTCAGCGCGCCGGGCTCCCCAATGCACATAGGAATGGCCGAAAATCCACACCAAAAACGGTAAGGAACCTAAAAATACAAACACAAAGTTCAATCCACCACCTAAAGACCGCGATTTATCAAAACGAACCTTTCCAGGACGAAAACACACACCCCCACTTAACACCTAACATAACTGCGATATCTATTCGACTTCCATCTCCCAATACGCTTGATAGCCTCCGCATCCAAACCTCCCGCAGCCGCATCCGTAGCTGCCCCAATCCGAAAGGAATGAGGAGTAAAACGCGAATCATCCAACCCCAATACATCAAGCGCTCTCTTGAAAATCATCTGAAACTGATATCTTGACAAAGCAGAACCGTCCTCATGACAAAGTAAAGATCCCTCCCTGCGAGGCCCTAGCCCCCAAAAACTTTTCAAACAACTAACTGGGCACATCAGTGAACCAACTACCGCACCCAACTCAATTTTTCTACCGCGCCCCATCTGATCCGTCTTGGATCGACGCAACCAGAACTCCACACGCCCTTCAGACAAGAGAACATCCCTTGCCAAAACTCCCCCAGCTGTATACTTATTAGGAGACACCAGTTCACTAATTCTCATTGCACCAAAATATGCCAACGAGAAAGCCAAACTGAAAAGACGTTGTTCAAACAGTGACCCACAACAGTCCCCCAAAATCTCACCCAATCGCTCCAACATCGCAAAAGACACGGGACGCCGGGAATCCAACCTACCATATTGTCTCCGGAAACCTTTTACGGCTTGCCTCACCAGGAAAGCTTTAGACAAATCACACTGCCCCCTCAATTTGAAACCAAACGCCAAAGCCGCCAGCAAGCGTGATACCTTCGCCCACGACCAACCCTCATCCAAACGACGGCTAATCCAGGACAACAAAATCCCCACCTGATCATCAGCATTACCTCCACCCGGGCAGGATGCCAAGACCCCTTCCCAAGAAGACCAAGCCATCTGATAAGCCTCCCATGTTTTGGGAGCCAACGACGACCTTATCAGATCTTCAGCATCCCCGATGCCACGAGCCAAAGGTCCGCTGGGCAATCCAAACCGATGGTTTCTGCCTCCGGAGCCAAAGACCGGAAACGCTCGAACTGGAAACGAGAAAGAGAATCAACTAACGACCAACCACTAGATTGGGCACGGGGAATCACCTCACGGAGTCATTTCCATGTGGTGGTTGCAATATTTGCCCCTACATGGTTGCAGCTGATAATGTTACCCTCCCAATGTTTCCAGGCACTTTAAACCTTATTCAAACTGTCGCTCGAGGAATCTACTATATTGTCTAATTCTGTCTGTTTGTAATGGAAATCCCGCGTCCCTGACTGGTCGCGCCAGCCGCACACGATCAATCAGCGACAGGCGCAGTCATAGTGTGTCAGTCACAGTGTGATGTAGTTCAGTCACGTTTACTGGACAAGTTCCATCAGTCACAGTGCCATGCAGTTCACTCACGTTTACTGAACAAGTTCTGTAAGTCAAAGTGCCACATAGTTCACTCACGTTTACTGAACAAGTTCTGTCAGTCACAGTGCAATGCAGTTCAGTCACGTTTACTGAACAAGTCCTGTCTGTCACAGTGCCACATAGTTCAGTCACGTTTACTGAACAAGTTCTGTAAGTCACAGTGCCACATAGTTCACTCACGTTTACTGAACAAGTTCTGCCAGTCACAGTGCCACATAGTTCAGTCACGTTTACTGAACAAGTTCTGTCAGTCACAGTGCCACGCAGTTCAGTCACGTTTACTGAACAAGTTCTGTTAGTCACAGTGCCATGCAGTTCAGTCACGTTTACTGAACAAGTCCTGTCTGTCACAGTGCCACATAGTTCACTCACGTTTACTGAACAAGTTCTGCCAGTCACAGTGCCACATAGTTCAGTCACGTTTACTGAACAAGTTCTGTAAGTCACAGTGCCACCCAGTTCAGTCACGTTTACTGAACAAGTTCTGTCAGTCACAGTGCCACGTAGTTCAGTCACGTTTACTGAACAAGTTCTGTCAGTCACAGTGCCACGTAGTTCAGTCACGTTTACTGAACAAGTTCTGTCAGTCAGAGTGCCACGCAGTTCAGTCACGTTTACTGAACAAGTTCTGTCAGTCACAGTGCCATGCAGTTCAGTCACGTTTACTGAATAAGTTCTGTCAGTCACAGTGCCACGTGGTTCAGTCACGTTTACTGAACAAGTTCTGTCAGTCACAGTGCCACGCAGTTCAGTCACGTTTACTGAAGAAGTTCTGTCAGTCACAGTGCCATGCAGTTCACTCACGTTTACTGAACAAGTTCTGTGAGTCACAGAGCCACGTAGTTCAGTCACGTTTACTGAACAAGTCCTGTCTGTCACAGTGCCACGCAGTTCAGTCACGTTTACTGAACAAGTTCTGTCAGTCACAGTGCCACATAGTTTAGTCACGTTTACTGAACAAGTTCTGTCCACATATTTTAGAATACCCGATGCGTTAGGATCAGGCCACCATCTAGTGTGATATATATTCTTATCTGTCAATGCCCAAAGATATACAGTATGTGGGACAAAGTAGCCAAGAAATCAAACGCAGAATTCAGCAGCACATTTCCAATATAGAACACCATGGGAGTAGACATCACAAAATACGTGTAATGATGGTGGACCAGGTTATTGGCAACATTCGGGGTGGGAATCCAACTAAGGACCTCCTTCGCCGGGAGTCCCGTTGGATTTTCAATTTAAAGAGCATGTCCCCTGGAGGTCTAAAGGAGGAATTCTCGTTTTCTGGGTTCTATGGTTAAAATACACACCATAATTATATGTCTTTTTGTTTAGTTATATGGCTCATCTCTATTCTATTTCTATTTTTTTTAGATATACCCTGGACCAGTAGACATTGGTATTCGTTGTTCTGTGATGGAAGCACATTCACTTTCCCTGGAGAGGATTTACATCTTACTCTCACCTTGGTGCTTGCTTGGAGTATTATGGCTATTTTCATCAGAGAATTAGGCTGGGTTCACATTGCGTTATGGGCGCCCGTTATACGGACTACGTTACACCGCGGCATAAACACGGTGTAACGTAGTCCGTTAAGGCCGCCATTAATTCCTATGTGGGATGCATCGCACAATGGGCGTGCGCTAGGGATGTGCCGTCATTGAGTGACGGACCCTGAGACGCGGGCTGCAGCGTTTCCTAGTCCGTCACTGCTAGCGCAGATAGAGCTAGCAGATGCTCTATCTGCGCTAGCGTGCTGCCATACCGGCACTTGCATCAGCAGCCCGTTAACGTATGTGTTGAACGGGCTGCTGTAAACGCAATGTGAACCCGGCCTTATTTTCTAGTCATCAGATCTCTTTCCTGAAGCGTCTATTCACAGTACCATATCTTCATTTATGTTTTTTTGAGTTTTCCTTTATTCTAATTGTTCAGCTGGGTCCGACACTTATCTAACAAGTGTTTGTTTCCTATATTCTGGATCATTAATCGTGGATGATTGGCAGTTCAGTACGACTTGAGACTTATGTATATGTACCATGTATTGTCATGGGCCAGCCTCCTCGATTTGTTTCAGATTTTTTTCCCTGCATTTTGACCTTTTTCATCTATTTATAAAGTCATGTTTAGTCTCGGGCAGTTTGTTGAAGGAGACTTTCGGGTTTCTTTTTTGTATTTTTGTATTTTGCCTAATGGTTCAATAAAGATTCAGTATGCATTATACAGTGTGATAGTTATTAAATATTCTCATGTGGTTCTGTGTTATCTTACTCTATTACATCATCTATCTCTTTATTATTATTTTATTATTATTTTTTTATATTTATTTTCATTAACTTTATTATATACAGTACAGACCAAAAGTTTGGACACACCTTATCATTTAAAGATTTTTCTGTATTTTCTTGACTCTGAAAACTGTAAATTCACACTGAAGGCATCAAAGCTATGAATTAACACATGTGGAATTATATACTTAACAAAAAAGTGTGAAACAACTGAAATGATGTCTTAATTCTAGGTTCTTCAAAGTAGCCACCTTTTGCTTTGATGACTGCTTTGCACACACTTGGCATTCTCTTGATGAGCTTCAAGAGGTAGTCACCGGGAATGGTCTTCCAACAATCTTGAAGGAGTTCCCAGAGAAGCTTAGCACTTGTTGGCCCTTTTGCCTTCACTCTGCGGTCCAGCTCACTCCAAACCACTGTAGAGGCCAGGTCATCTGGCGTAGCACCCTATCACTCTCCTTCTTGGTCAAATAGCCCTTACACATCCTGGAGGTGTGTTTGGGGTCATTGTCCTGTTGAAAAATAAATGATGGTCCATCTAAACGCAAACCGGATGGAATAGCATGCTGCTGCAAGATGCTGTGGTAGCCATGCTGGTTCAGTATGCCTTCAATTTTAAATAAATCCCCAACAGTGTCACCAGCAAAGCACCCCCCACACCATCACACGTCCTCCTTCACGGTGGGAACCAGGCATGTAGAGTCCATCCGTTCACCTCTTCTGCGTCGCACAAAGACACGGTGGTTGGAACCAAAGATCTCAAATTTGGACTCATCAGACCAAAGCACATATTTCCACTGGTCTAATGTCCATTCCTTGTGTTCTTTAGCCCAAACAAGTCTCTTCTGCTTGTTGCCTGTCCTTAGCAGTGGTTTCCTAGCAGCTATTTTACCATGAAGGCCTGCTGCACAAAGTCTCCTCTTAACAGTTGTTGTAGAGATGTGTCTGCTGCTAGAACTCTGTGGTGTTGACCTGGTCTCTAATCTGAGCTGCTTTTAATCTGCGATTTCTGAGGCTGGTGACTCAGATAAACTTATTCTCAGAAGCAGAGGTGACTCTTGGTCTTCCTTTCCTGGGGCGGTCCTCATGTGAGACAGTTTCTTTGTAGTGCATGATGGTTTTTGCAACTGCACTTGGGGACACTTTCAAAGTTTTCCCAATTTTTCGGACTGACTGACCTTCATTTCTTAAAGTAATGATGGCCACTTGTTTTTCTTTACTTAGCTGCTTTTTTCTTGCCATAATACAAATTCTAACAGTCTATTCAGTAGGACTATCAGCTGTGTATCCACCAGACTTCTGCTCAACCCAATTGATGGTCCCAACCCCATTTATAAGGCAAGAAATCCCACTTATTAAACCTGACAGGGCACACCTGTGAAGTGAAAATCATTCCCGGTGACTACCTCTAGAAGCTCATCAAGACAATGTCAAGAATGTGCAAAGCAGTCATCAAAGCAAAAGGTGGCTACTTTGAAGAACCTAGAATATAAGATATATTTTGAGTTATTTCACACTTTTTTGTTAAGTATATAATTCCACATGTATTAATTCATAGTTTTGATGCCTTCAGTGTGAATTTACAATTTTCAGAGTCATGAAAATACAGAAAAGTATTTAAATGAGAAGGTGTGTCCAAACTTTTGGTCTGTACTCTATATATGTTTCATTTTTTTATGTTATATATTTTTTTCATTTTCTTTCTTTTTCAATAATTTGTGCCTTCACATGCTTTTCACCCTTCTTTATTAATTTAATTCATTTAATTTTTTAGCCATTTTGTGCTTCTGTGTATCGCAATCATTGCCGATGCATATTAGCCTCATAGTTGATATTTTCTGTGCTATCTTTCTATGTTTAGTCCATATATTATTCAATCTATTTATATCAATGAATAATTGCAATATAGTCGCTCAGGCTCACCTTTTTTATGTTGATAACAGATATACTGCGCGTACGCTAACAAATTCATTATGTGTTTGTATTTTACTGTCTGTCTGATCCTGGTGTTGCTAGGTGACGGCGCCCGCGCTTTTGCGGCTTTGTTTTGGGCCTGTGCTGCTAGACACAATTCATAGCGCGACCCGCGCACGCGTCACGTGGCAATCTCTGCATGCGCGATTGTACTTTCAACTGACTTTATTGACTATTGACGACAGACGGACACTGACAAGATGGCTGCTACCATGTGCTTTCTGTCTGCTCCCTTGCCAGCCGGCTTTCTCTCCAGGTGATTAACTTACTAATTGATATGTTTGTATATATATACACAGTATACAGTGGGGCAAAAAAGTATTTAGTCAGTCAGCAATAGTGCAAGTTCCACCACTTAAAAAGATGAGAGGCGTCTGTAATTTACATCATAGGTAGACCTCAACTATGGGAGACAAACTGAGAAAAAAAATTCCAGAAAATCAGATTGTCTGTTTTTTTATCATTTTATTTGCATATTATGGTGGAAAATAAGTATTTGGTCAGAAACAAAATTTCATCTCAATACTTTGTAATATATCCTTTGTTGGCAGTGACAGAGGTCAAACGTTTTCTGTAAGTCTTCACAAGGTTGCCACACACTGTTGTTGGTATGTTGGCCCATTCCTCCATGCAGATCTCCTCTAGAGCAGTGATGTTTTTGGCTTTTCGCTTGGCAACACGGACTTTCAACTCCCTCCAAAGGTTTTCTATTGGGTTGAGATCTGGAGACTGGCTAGGCCACTCCAGGACCTTGAAATGCTTCTTACGAAGCCACTCCTTCGTTGCCCTGGCGGTGTGCTTTGGATCATTGTCAGCTGGTACTCCATTACTGCTGCCTGCTGCTCACACAACCGCTCCAACATATGTAACGTTGAATTCTACCTGGTGGGTAGGTCACATATGATGCGATGTTCCGGAAGGCGGAATCAGTGCTGCAGAGCTGCAATGCGCGATCTTGCCATGCTGGAACGCCGCAAGTGAGCACACTCAAGGCGGACCTTGTGCAGCAGTGCATCAAGATCCGGATAGTCCCTCAAAGAACTCTGCACGACCAAGTTGAGCACATGTGCCAGACATGGGATGTGAGTGAGATTGCCTAGGCCCAGAGCTGCCACCAGATTTCGGCCATTGTCACACTCTACCATGCCTGGCTGGAGATTCGCTGGCACAAACCACACGTCGCTCTCCTAATTGATGGCATTCCAGAGCTCCTGTGCTGTGTGGCTTCGATTCCCCAAAGAAATTAATTTCAATACGGCCTGTTGACGTTTGGCCATGACTGTGTTCATATCGGTCGTAACAGGTAAGCCTTCACGGTTCCATGTGGAGGTAGACTGTGATGGCTCCTGCAGCAATGATTCAGAGGAACTGGAGTATGAGGAGTCAATGTGTACAGACTGGATTCCTGCAATCCTTGGAGTTGGCAGAACATGTACAGCGCCACTCTCAAGATCTGTACCCGGCTCCACAACAATTACCCAATGGGCAGTGAGGGAAAGGTATCCTCCCAGTCCATGGTTACTGGTCCACACATCGGTGGTCAGGTGGACCTGGCTACTGACGCGTTTAGTAGCGCATGTTTAATTTTTCCCTCCACATGCTTTTGCAGGGCAGGGACGGCTTGCCTGCTGAAATAAAAGCGGCTGGGCACGTTGTACTGTGGGACTGCCAATGCCATGAAGTTACGGAAGGTGTCAGTCTCCACCAGCCTGAATGAGAGCATTTCAAGGGACAGTAGTTTTGCAATGCCTGCATTCAGAGCCTGTGCTCGGGGGTGATTTGCTGAGTATGGGCGCCTTTTCTCCCATGTCTGTGCTACCGATGGCTGTAGAGGCCTCCTGGTGTAGTCTCACCGGATGCTTCCTGTCGCCCCTGTGCAGTATTGGGGGCCCCTTTTCTTTTCTGCCCTGTGACCCCTGTATGTGGAAGGGAGACCTGTGTATCTAATAGTTTAACAAACCTTTCTCTCGTTTAGTACTGGGCCCTGTCCTGGGTTCAACCACCGGAGGGAGCCCAAGAGCAGAATTCACAACAGGGGGCTGCCTATCCTTTGGGGATCTGCTCTGAGGCAAGATAGTATTCCTATTTCCACCTTTAGGGGTATTTAGTTCTCCGGCTGTGTCGAGGTGTCTAGGTTTTGTTAGGCACACCCCACGGCTACTTCTAGTTGCGGTGATAAGATCAGGGTTTGCGGTCAGTATAGTTACCACCTACTCCAGTGAAAGTTTTCATGCTGCTCCAAGGTAACCTGATCATAACAAAGCTCCCTCTGTAGGACTGTGGGTTTCGGTAACTGCGGCCTGCTCGCGGCCTTACAACTTATTTTTTCATGTGGACCTTCTGCTGCATATCTGAGTTCCAGCACCATTAGCTGGTTCTTTAGCAGTCAATCTTGAATAGGTCCCCCTGGGTTTCAGTACTGTCAGCTGGTTCCAGCCAGAGCCTTTGGCTTAGGTGCCTCCTTCTCAGTATCCGAGTTCCAACAACGTCTGGTGGTCCTTGGTAGTGCTTTCTGGCACGGGTACCTCCTGCTTAGTAACTGGGTTCCAGAACCATCAGCTGGTCCTCGGTAGTTCCATTGGCTCTTGTACCTTCTGCTACCCATCCGGGTTCCAGTACCGTCAGCTTGTTCCAGGCAGAGCCTTTGGCTTAGGTGCCTCCTTCTCGGCATCCGAGTTGCACCAACGTCTGGTGGTCCTTGGTAGTGCCTTCTGGCACGGGTACCTCCTGCTTAGTAACTGGGTTCCAGAACCATCAGCTGGTTCTCGGTAGTTCCATTGGCTCTTGTACCTTCTGCTACCCATCCGGGTTCCAGTACCATCAGCTGGTTCTCGGCAGTGTCTTTTGCTCTTGTACCTTCTGCTACCCATCCTGGTTCCAGTACCGTCAGCTGATTCCAGGCAGAGCCTTTGGCTTTGGTGCCTCCTTCTCGGTATCTGAGATCCACCAACGTCTGGTGTTCCTTGGTAGTGCTTTCTGGCATGGGTACCTCCTGCTTAGTAACCGGGTTCCAGTACCATCAGCTGGTCCTCGGTAGTTCCATTGGCTCTTGTACCTTCTGCTACCCATCCTGGTTCCAGTACCGTCAGCTGGTTCTTGGCAGTGTCTTTGGCTCTTGTACCTTCTGCTACCCATCCTGGTTCCAGTACCATCAGCTGGTCCCAGGCAGGGCCTTTGGCTTTGGTGCCTCCTTCTCGGTATCCGAGATCAACCAACTTCTGGTGGTTCTTGGTAGTGCTTTCTGGCACGGGTACCTCCTGCTTAGTAACCGGGTTCCAGTACCATCAGCTGGTCCTCGGTAGTTCCATTGGCTCTTGTACCTTCTGCTACCCATCCTGGTTCCAGTACCGTCAGCTGGTTCCAGGCAGAGCCTTTGGCTTAGGTGCCTCCTTCTCGGTATCCGAGTTCCATCAACGTCTGGGGTCCTTGGTAGTGCTTTCTGGCACGGGTACCTCCTGCTTAGTAACCGGGTTCCAGTACCATCAGCTGGTCCTCGGTAGTTCCATTGGCTCTTGTACCTTCTGCTACCCATCCGGGTTCCAGTACCGTCAGCTGGTTCTCGGCAGTGTCTTTGGCTCTTGTACCTTCTGCTACCCATCCTGGTTCCAGTACCGTCAGCTGGTTCTAGGCAGAGCCTTTGGCTTTGGTGCTTCCTTTCCGGTATCCGAGATCCAACAACGTCTGGTGGTCCATGGTAGTGCTTTCTGACACGGGTACCTCCTGCTTAGTAACCGGGTTCTAGTACCATCAGCTGGTCCTCGGCAGTTCCATTGGCTCTTGTACCTTCTGCTACCCATCCGGGTTCCAGTACCGTCAGCTGGTTCTCGGCAGTGTCTTTGGCACGCGTACTCCCTCCTGCCCAGCCTGGTTCCAGCACGCCAGCTGTTTCTGGGTAGTGTCAAGGTCACTTTGCCTCCAATACGTTGTCTAGTCAGCTGGTTCCAGGCAGAGCCTTTGGCTTAGGTGCCTCCTTCTCGGTATCCGAGTTCCACCAATGTCTGGTGGTCCTTGGTAGTGCTTTCTGGCACGGGTACCTCCTGCTTAGTAACCGGGTTCCAGTACCATCAGCTGGTCCTCGGTAGTTCCATTGGCTCTTGTACCTTCTGCTACCCATCCGGGTTCCAGTACCGTCAGCTGGTTCTCGGCAGTGTCTTTGGCTCTTGTACCTTCTGCTACCCATCCTGGTTCCAGTACCATCAGCTGGTTCCAGGCAGAGCCTTTGGCTTTGGTGCATCCTTCCCGGTATCTGAGATCCACCAACGTCTGGTGGTCCTTGGTATTGCTTTCTGACACGGGTACCTCCTGCTTAGTAACCGGGTTCCAGTACCATCAGCTGGTCCTCGGCAGTTCCATTGGCTCTTGTACCTTCTGCTACCCATCCGGGTTCCAGTACTGTCAGCTGGTTCTCGGCAGTGTCTTTGGCACGGGTACTCCCTCCTGCCCAGCCTGGTTCCAGCACGCCAGCTGTTTCCGGGTAGTGTCAAGGTCACTTTGCCTCCAATACGTTGTCCTGTCGGGTTGCGGTCGGGTTAGCCGACTCCATGGTGCCTGCAGTTTAGATGCTTCCTATGTGGGCTGCGGGATCTGGCAATCAAGGCTGGTTCCATAGTGCCAAGTGGACAAGCTCCCCCTGTAGGACTGTGGGTTTCGGTAACTGCGGTCAACTCGCGGCCTTGCAACTTTTTTTTCATGTGGACCTTCTGCTGCCTACCGTCAGCTGGTTCCAGGCAGAGCCTTTGGCTTTGGTGCCTCCTTCTCGGTATCCGAGTTCCACCAACGTCTGGTGGTCCTTGGTAGTGCTGTCTGGCACGGGTACCTCCTGCTTAGTAACCGTGTTCCAGTACCATCAGCTGGTCCTCAGTAGTTCCACTGGCTCTTGTACCCTCTGCTACCCATCCTGGTTCAAGTACCGTCAGCTGGTTCCAGGCAGAGCCTTTGGCTTAGGTGCCTCCTTCTCGGTATCCGAGTTCCACCAATGTCTGGTGGTCCTTGGTAGTGCTTTCTGGCACGGGTACCTCCTGCTTAATAACCGGGTTCCACTACCATCAGCTGGTCCTCGGTAGTTCCATTGGCTCTTGTACCTTCTGCTACCCATCCTGGTTCAAGTACCGTCAGCTGGTTCCAGGCAGAGCCTTTGGCTTAGGTGCCTCCTTCTCGGTATCCGAGTTCCACCAATGTCTGGTGGTCCTTGGTAGTGCTTTCTGGCACGGGTACCTCCTGCTTAGTAACCGGGTTCCAGTACCATCAGCTGGTCCTCGGTAGTTCCATTGGCTCTTGTACCTTCTGCTACCCATCCTGGTTCAAGTACCGTCAGCTGGTTCCAGGCAGAGCCTTTGGCTTAGGTGCCTCCTTCTCGGTATCCGAGTTCCACCAATGTCTGGTGGTCCTTGGTAGTGCTTTCTGGCACGGGTACCTCCTGCTTAGTAACCGGGTTCCAGTACCATCAGCTGGTCCTCGGTAGTTCCATTGGCTCTTGTACCTTCTGCTACCCATCCGGGTTCCAGTACCGTCAGGTGGTTCTCGGCAGTGTCTTTGGGGCGGGTACTCCCTCCTACGGTATCATGTCCTAGGGTCACATAGATGCATTATTGTACATGGATGGGGGTGTTATCATTGTTGCTTTTAAATGTTTTTAGTCATGTTTGTGCTTTGGTGATAATAAAGTAGTTTTTGATATTTTTTGTACCTCGGGTGTGGACTTTCTACATACACATTAGTCTTTCCTCCAGTTATTGCTCCTCCTTTCTATGCGTTAGTAGCACCCTGTGATTATAATTGCATTTGAAATATATACTGTGGTGCACCCTGCCCTTTATTGTTTAGCCAGACTTGAAGATTGATGTTCACCAGAGGAAACCATCTATCATGAAGGAGCTGGAGCAGTTTTGCCTTCAGGAATGGTCAAAAATCCCAGTGGCAAGATGTGGAACGCTCATAGAGACTTATCCAAAGCGACTTGCAACCATTATTGCCTCAAAAGGAGGCTCCACAAAGTACTGACTTTAGGGGGATGAATAGTTATGCACACTGAAGTTGTCAGGTATTTTGTCCCATTTGTTGCTTACTTCACAATAAAAAAAACCAAATCTTCACAATTGTAGGCATGTTCTTTACATGAACTGATGGACACCATCAAAAAAACCCAGAAAGGGTTAAACTTGCAGGAGTGAAGTGAGGCGCCCCATAAGTGGAGAGTGGTCAGAGAGACTCGGAGGTAAGTATTCTATTCTTCCCATCATTCCCACAGCTGCGGAATTACATAGTAACAAACCTATACGGGACAATTAGCTGTGGACAGCATAATAACAGGAAAAAGTCTTAACTTTAGGGTAAGGTAATGGCCAAACATCTAAGTGCTACCTCCTCTAACTTCTCTCCAAAGGAGTAAGTCCCTCCCGCATCCCAGCTAAACTCATAGCCAATGTATCGTATTGTTGAAGTCATCCATTAGTACTAGGGGGCAGCCAGGGGCTTTACTAACAAAATTCGATTATTTTCTGAAGGACCGTTCCTGTGTATGGAGGAGAGATATAAACCGCATCAATAAGGATTAAAATATTATAGAATCTCCCCCGCAGACAGATGTATCGTCCCTTTTTAGCTATTTCTTGGTCAATACAGTGAAAGGGAATTGTATGATTAATTAAAATACTAACTCCGCGTGAATATTTGGAGAATGTTGCATGATAGCTCGAGCCCACTTAGGCTGGGGTTAATAGATATATATTATGCTCCTTCATGTGAGTCTCTTGGAGGCATAATATTACGTGCTGACATTTCTTCATGGTATCGAAGATCGCCTTCCTTTTATCAGGTTCATGTACTCCCCTTACGTTCCACGACAATAAGGTAATCTTTTTAGCCTTGAGAGTCAGCCTTGTGGAATAGATAGGGGTATTCCAGAAAAGGCTATCTCCATCGGTGGCATTGCACAAGATTAGAAGAACCACTCTAGATCTGATGTAAACCTAAACAGCAATCTGAGGGCCGGTTGTGCCCCCTTTATGCTTCAACATAACCCAAATTTCAACACTAACATTTTGGCCACTGCGACCATGCCCTAACAGGCGCTCTCTAAGGGACCAGGGCCTAAGTCGAAACCTTGGATGTAGCAGTCACAATGGGGGTAACCAAGCAACCTTCTAAATTCTCCATCGTTCTAAAGTAGCAAAACTAAAGAAGGATATTGAATTCATAGCAGCAACCCACAGGTGGGCCAGATATTACCTAGAGTAGGAGCAAACCATTGTCCACAGTTGTTTTTTTATTTTCCACGAACTGCGCACTTCTCTTCTGTACATCAGCAAAATAATCTGTGAATATGGAGATTCTTGGACCATTTATGGAGCTTCATAGGATGGTATCCCTATAGTGAAGTATCTTGGCCAGGACTGTGCATGGCTGACTTCCAGGCGGTAGTGGCCTTGTCTGCACCCGTTCCACTGCAAAGAGGGGGCTAAGAGTATCCTTCCCACACACCATCACTAGCCAGGTTTCAAAGAATTCTGTGGTCTTTGCGCCCTAGGATTTTTAAGGGACTCCAACAATCCAGATATTTTTCCTGCACGGGCGGTTCTCCAAATCATCCTGGTTGATGCGATTTGCCTCTGATAACTTGGTGTGTTGCTGCAAATCTTGCCTCATTGGAAGTAGGATGTCCTATAATTCATTAACGCTCTTCCCGAGGTCTGTGGTCCTCTCTGAGATACTGCGTATATCTTGTCTGACCACTGAAATGTTCTTCATAATTCCTCCTACCTGCAGCACCAGAGATGAAAGAGAGCTACTACAATCCCCAATGGCTTGCATGATATCTTGGGCTCTGTAGCTGCTAGTTGGCATGTAGGAGAAACAGCATGGACTCCCCGGTTCTCATCTGGTTCATACTCAGGCTGATCTGTAGTAAGCAGGTGGGAGAAGGAATTTGGGTCTGGATGAATCCCTCTCAACGTGTCATCCCGTTTCTTCCACTCCTGATCTTGCAAATCTTTCTAAACTAGCCACATCCTCCTTTTAGTGCTCACCCGCTCAGCTTGCACTCTCTGCCACAATTGTGTCGACCCCACCTTGTAGATTGCACTCCTGGCCTTTGAGCACGTTCCCTTTCTTCATGGCGGGCTCCGTGCCAGGGAAAAGGCTGTTTACAGTGTCCAGGCATAAGCAGGTAAGTATACCCGACCAGAGGGTGAAAAAAAGGGCAGCTTGAGGATCGTATAAGGATCTGCACACGGAGCTGACCGGGCATGCATCCTCTCACATCGCTGGCAGACCATGCCCCCACGGCAAGTGCAAATCTTAAAAATGGTGAGGACTGGTATAGTAGACCACAGAGTTTATGTAATATCGCTGTATAGACTGTGATGTGCACTAGTAAGGTTTAGCGGGAGAAGACACTCGGCGTACACACTAAACCCCATTCTCACAATACATTGAACATACTTTGGGAAAGCAACCACAGCCAATATAGCAAAGCCAAAGAAGATCTCCCAAGCAGGAATGAGATTAAAATGCCTTTATTATATATACACTTGGCAATAAGTAACAATGATAAAAGACACAAATGTGCACAATGGGATTATTTGTATAATAAAATCAATATGAATAATAGTACAGACTGACCCCTTGAAAATTATATCCTATATTATACTACCATGACAGGTTTAAACATCGCCCCAGGATGACATATATTATTAGCTGGATTTATATATAAAAAAAGACTTTCTGCATATATTGCAAGTACAGACCTATAGATACAAAATGTGCAAAATTGGTAGCAAATAGTAATTTATGTGCAATAAAGCAATATAAAGTGCAACAGGAGGGGGAAGGGAAAAAGGTCAATTATAACCATACAGTGTACTGAATATGTCAGTATATACACCTTATTATAACACGTGCACAACTATGTCAGAAAAAATAAAAAAACTTTTTTTGTGCAAAGAGAAAAAAAGGGGGGTTATATATACCCATAAGATATGCTGGATTATACCAGAAAGTGCTATGTGCAAAAAGAAAGTGTAAAAACTGAAAAAAAGCCACAATTGCAGGTTACACTATTCTAAGAGGAGTGTATACTAAACCATACTGCACAAAAATAGGTCTATAAGAAAGTATCAAATATATCTATATATTTCCAATAGTACTAATTATAGTGGCCAAAAAAATAAAAGAGCAGCTAAATCACCACCATAAAGTCACCACTGGCACACTCTGACCACCAGAGGGCCGGATACTAATCACTATGGTGTAATGCAGGGGGATGTACTTAAATCTTTAAATATACCTGTGAGGTCAGCTGAATCCCAAAGAAACGCACCCCGACGCGCGTTTCGGATTACTCCTTCTATCCTCTTAGAATAGTGTAACCTGCAATTGTGGCTTTTTTTCAGTTTTTACACTTTCTTTTTGCACATAGCACTTTCTGGTATAATCCAGCATATCTTATGGGTATATATAACCCCCCTTTTTTTCTCTTTGCACAAAAAAAGTTTTTTTATTTTTTCTGACATAGTTGTGCACGTGTTATAATAAGGTGTATATACTGACATATTCAGTACACTGTATGGTTATAATTGACCTTTTTCCCTTCCCCCTCCTGTTGCACTTTATATTGCTTTATTGCACATAAATTACTATTTGCTACCAATTTTGCACATTTTGTATCTATAGGTCTGTACTTGCAATATATGCAGAAAGTCTTTTTTTATATATAAATCCAGCTAATAATATATGTCATCCTGGGGCGATGTTTAAACCTGTCATGGTAGTATAATATAGGATATAATTTTCAAGGGGTCAGTCTGTACTATTATTCATATTGATTTTATTATACAAATAATCTCATTGTGCACATTTGTGTCTTTTATCATTGTTACTTATTGCCAAGTGTATATATAATAAAGGCATTTTAATCTCATTCCTGCTTGGGAGATCTTCTTTGGCTTTGCTATATTGGCTGTGGTTGCTTTCCCTTGGTACGGTGGTGGTTTCCACATTTCTCTCCACAGGACACTAGTCACTGACACTTGTAATTATAATTTTAATATTCTTTTAATATTCTTTTATTGATTTGTTATTTATCATACAGTGATTGGTGTACCTGGGGCTGTTACTTAATTGAACATACTTTGTGGTGTCCGGCTAGGACTTGGCACAACCTGCGGTTTCGGTACTGTATGACAGCATCCTGCATGGTTCTGGACCTAAAAACAAGTTTAGGTTGTAATAAATGGATTGTATATCGTTAGAAAAACATGGCTACTTTCTTTCTGTAACAGTTCCCATCTTTCCACACGTCGAGTGTGGTTTTGTAACTCAGCCCTATTCTCTCGAATGGAGCTGATCTGCAAGACCAGCCACAACCTTAGAACAAGGATGGCACTGTTTCTGTAAGAAAGCTTTCTGTAGGTTGTTTTTATCTGGAGACTTACTTGTGAAGCAGGTGGCATTATAAAGCTGGGAGGTGGTGGTGGTTGGTAGGTATTGATGACTTGGTTGGGTACAATTCGGATATGATCCATCTTCTTCTGGTTGGCTAGAGGAGCTAGCCGATCCTTCTTACACTGTGCAAAGGCGACATACAATGGCTTGGAGTCTACAATCCTTCCGTTCATCTCTGTGACCGCTTTGGTTGCTTCCTCGGGAGCGGAGAAGCAGACAAAACCAAACCCTTTGCTGCGTCTACCTTCCATCATGACCTGAAATATTACATCACCTGACATCCTTACAATGAAACATAGGAAAATAAATAGTACACCCTCACCTAAGAAGGTTCACGCTAAAGGGTCATTCCCGACATTGAAAGTTATCATCTACTCATCACTCTATTCCTAAAGGATCCATGGGGTCCCAGCAGTAAGACCACCGCAAATCCACAAGTTATCACCTCTCCTATGTATCGATGAAAACGTCTAATGTTGGCCATAAGTATAACCCTTAATGTTACGTAGATGAAAATGAATGTGAGGATAGAAAGAAGAAAGAAGCAGATACAAGCTGAGCTCACCTTAGCACTGATGATGGTGCCATAACGGGAAAACACCTGATGCAGTAGCCTGTCATCAATGCAATCTGCAAGATTGTTAATGTAGAGATTGACACCCTAAAATTAGAAGAAGAAAAAAGTTATTAAAAATGCAGAATTTTTTTCAAACACTCACACAAATTAAATACAAAGGGAGTGAAGTCACTCACCTGGGAACTGGTGATCCATTCTTGGTTTATTTGCTCGAACGTCCTCCTAACCTCTGGTTGTCTTTCCAACTTCTTCTGGGCTCTTCCAACATAAATGGCCTTACCATTCACATCTTTACCATTCATTTCATTCACGGCCTTATAGAAGTAGGAAAATAGTTACTTTACTCCCATACGTTGGTCACAAGAACAAGATCTCTCACCCTGAGGGATCAGGACACCATTTCCTACGGACTGTCATTTTTTGATCTCCTAAGGACAGGGTTTCATCCCATCCTGAGAGAGCTGATCTTCCCCTGGTTCTTTGTTCACATGGTGCACACCTGACTATTGTAGATTGCAAAATGATTGCAACCTATATTATCCTCGCCAGGAGGGGTATTCCCATCTTAGGCATTGATGGCGTAATCATCTGATGCTATCCCTGCCTGATAGATAAGGTTCCAGAGGTGGCACCCGATCTCAAGAAAAGGGGTCCCTCAACCTCCAACCTGTCTGGATGGCCAGTGGATGGCTGCTGCATCCAGGTGGAGAATGAAGAGGTGGTTGCACATGTACACATCCTTAGATAGCTGAGCACACGCACAGCCACGCCACTTCCCACAGGGACCCCTGTTTTGTGGGTATTCAGTAAATGTCTGAAAAAGTAAAACCCCCTTAGAGTATGTGCACACTGAGTCTTTTTGCTGAGTTTTTGAAGCAGGAACTACCAAGTTTGTGAGGAGTTTTGAGTCTCAGAGGAGGATTCAGAGAGTTTCCGCTCAGTGGCTGTGTGCATACATCATCTTTTTCAAGTGGATTCCGAGCGGAATCCATCTGAAAAAGTGTCTCAAAAGCTCTTAAAAAAATTAACATAATACACAGCAGTGTCAAAATCCATTACTCTGCCCATGTTCAGTATTTTGTTACTTCTTTTCACTGCTTCAGGGTTTGGAAACCTTGGAGCAATTAAAAGAGGTAACATGTTTATTCTCTCATAATGAAGATATAAGGGAGAAGATGTCAGAGCAAAAATAGGAAAAAAAAAGCCACCGACTGAAGTAGCTTCACCTGAGAAAAGTCGGCAGCTGCGCCAGAATCTAATGCACATAGGCAATTTCTGCTCCAAAATGTAAAACAATGCCGTAGGGGTATAGGCCCTGAGATCCCAACTAACAGTACAAAGGGGAATGCTGTCTCACGAGAGTGGTATACAGACTGATAAATGATTATTGCTGCTCATCTTCCACCAACTTAGACGGCCTACAATAACAGAGATACCAATCCTGACTCCAGATATTTCGTAAGTCTCCATCTCACTTTTAGGGCGTCCTCGTGTTTCTTAAAGCTCACAAAGCCGAATCCCTTGGACGTCCCATTTTGATCAGTCATGACTTTAACGCTCCGTGTAGGCCCTAAAGTGAGAGTATTGCCCAAATTTAGGTTTCGGAAGCTTTAGGACAACCCATATATAAGTCTGACTTCAGAAGACTGTATTGTGGCCATATTTTATTCTTTGTGTTATTGCTCGATGTCCCGACCCATCAGCGGGCCTCCTGGCCCAGAACGTACATCATAAATGGCTGCGATGCGGTTACCTCAGGTTATGAGACCCGCTGATGGGTCGGGACGTGGAGCAATAATACAGAGAATAAAATATGGCCACAATACGGTCTTCTGAAATAACCGTGATTCTCGTAGCTACACGATTCATATTTACCGTATTTGCTGAACAATTCCTTGAGCCGTTCATCGTCCATATTTTCTCCAAAGTTATTGATGTAAACATTAGTGTATAAAGAACTGGCAACAACTTCAGGTTCTCGTTTGTGACTGGACTTGGAATGTTCAATATACCTTTACAGAGAATGCAGACACGTTTATCCAAAATTGTTATTTACAAGCGGCAAAAAAACTCCAAACATTTAGCCCACTTTCACCCGATCAGTATTCAGTCAGTATTTGTAGCCAAAACCAGGAGAGGAACTATCAGAGGAAAAGTGTGATAGAAACACCTGCACCACTTCTGGATTTATCACCTGCTCCTGGTTTTGGCTACAAATACTGAGCGTGTGAACGTGGCCTTAGAGGGGTATTCCTATGTAGATATTTGTATATACAGTGGGGCAAAAAAGTATTTAGTCAGTCAGCAATAGTGCAAGTTCCACCACTTAAAAAGATGAGAGGCGTCTGTAATTTACATCATAGGTAGACCTCAACTATGGGAGACAAACTGAGAAAAAAAAATCCAGAAAATCACATTGTCTGTTTTTTTAACATTTTATTTGCATATTATGGTGGAAAATAAGTATTTGGTCAGAAACAAACAATCAAGATTTCTGGCTCTCACAGACCTGTAACTTCTTCTTTAAGAGTCTCCTCTTTCCTCCACTCATTACCTGTAGTAATGGCACCAGTTTAAACTTGTTATCAGTATAAAAAGACACCTGTGCACACCCTCAAACAGTCTGACTCCAAACTCCACTATGGTGAAGACCAAAGAGCTGTCAAAGGACACCAGAAACAAAATTGTAGCCCTGCACCAGGCTGGGAAGACTGAATCTGCAATAGCCAACCAGCTTGGAGTGAAGAAATCAACAGTGGGAGCAATAATTAGAAAATGGAAGACATACAAGACCACTGATAATCTCCCTCGATCTGGGGCTCCACGCAAAATCCCACCCCGTGGGGTCAGAATGATCACAAGAACGGTGAGCAAAAATCCCAGAACCACGCGGGGGGACCTAGTGAATGAACTGCAGAGAGCTGGGACCAATGTAACAAGGCCTACCATAAGTAACACACTACGCCACCATGGACTCAGATCCTGCAGTGCCAGACGTGTCCCACTGCTTAAGCCAGTACATGTCCGGGCCCGTCTGAAGTTTGCTAGAGAGCATTTGGATGATCCAGAGGAGTTTTGGGAGAATGTCCTATGGTCTGATGAAACCAAACTGGAACTGTTTGGTAGAAACACAACTTGTCGTGTTTGGAGGAAAAAGAATACTGAGTTGCATCCATCAAACACCATACCTACTGTAAAGCATGGTGGTGGAAACATCATGCTTTGGGGCTGTTTCTCTGCAAAGGGGCCAGGACGACTGATCCGGGTACATGAAAGAATGAATGGGGCCATGTATCGTGAGATTTTGAGTGCAAACCTCCTTCCATCAGCAAGGGCATTGAACATGAAACGTGGCTGGGTCTTTCAACATGACAATGATCCAAAGCACACCGCCAGGGCAATGAAGGAGTGGCTTCGTAAGAAGCATTTCAAGGTCCTGGAGTGGCCTAGCCAGTCTCCAGATCTCAACCCTATAGAAAACCTTTGGAGGGAGTTGAAAGTCCGTGTTGCCAAGCGAAAAGCCAAAAACATCACTGTTCTAGAGGAGATCTGCATGGAGGAATGGGCCAACATACCAACAACAGTGTGTGGCAACCTTGTGAAGACTTACAGAAAACGTTTGACCTCTGTCATGGCCAACAAAGGATACAGTGGGGCAAAAAAGTATTTAGTCAGTCAGCAATAGTGCAAGTTCCACCACTTAAAAAGATGAGAGGCGTCTGTAATTTACATCATAGGTAGACCTCAACTATGGGAGACAAACTGAGAAAAAAAAATCCAGAAAATCACATTGTCTGTTTTTTTAACATTTTATTTGCATATTATGAGGGAAAATAAGTATTTGGTCAGAAACAAAATTTCATCTCAATACTTTGTAATATATCCTTTGTTGCCAATGACAGAGGTCAAACGTTTTCTGTAAGTCTTCACAAGGTTGCCACACACTGTTGTTGGCCCATTCCTCCATGCAGATCTCCTCTAGAGCAGTGATGTTTTTGGCTTTTCGCTTGGCAACACGGACTTTCAACTCCCTCCAAAGGTTTTTTTATAGGGTTGAGATCTGGAGACTGGCTAGGCCACTCCAGGACCTTGAAATGCTTCTTACGAAGCCACTCCTTCGTTGCCCTGGCGATGTGCTTTGGATCATTGTCATGTTGAAAGACCCAGCCACGTTTCATCTTCAATGCCCTTGCTGATGGAAGGAGGTTTGCACTCAAAATCTCACGATACATGGCCCCATTCATTCTTTCATGTACCCGGATCAGTCGTCCTGGCCCCTTTGCAGAGAAACAGCCCCAAAGCATGATGTTTCCACCACCATGCTTTACAGTAGGTATGGTGTTTGATGGATGCAACTCAGTATTCTTTTTCCTCCAAACACGACAAGTTGTGTTTCTACCAAACAGTTCCAGTTTGGTTTCATCAGACCATAGGACATTCTCCCAAAACTCCTCTGGATCATCCAAATACTCTCTAGCAAACTTCAGACGGGCCCGGACATGTACTGGCTTAAGCAGTGGGACACGTCTGGCACTGCAGGATCTGAGTCCATGGTGGCGTAGTGTGTTACTTATGGTAGGCCTTGTTACATTGGTCCCAGCTCTCTGCAGTTCATTCACTAGGTCCCCCCGCATGGTTCTGGGATTTTTGCTCACCGTTCTTGTGATCATTCTGACCCCACGGGGTGGGATTTTGCGTGGAGCCCCAGATCGAGGGAGATTATCAGTGGTCTTGTATGTCTTCCATTTTCTAATTATTGCTCCCACTGTTGATTTCTTCACTCCAAGCTGGTTGGCTATTACAGATTTAGTCTTCCCAGCCTGGTGCAGGGCTACAATTTTGTTTCTGGTGTCCTTTGACAGCTCTTTGGTCTTCACCATAGTGGAGTTTGGAGTCAGACTGTTTGAGGGTGTGCACAGGTGTCTTTTTATACTGATAACAAGTTTAAACAGGTGCCATTACTACAGGTAATGAGTGGAGGAAAGAGGAGACTCTTAAAGAAGAAGTTACAGGTCTGTGAGAGCCAGAAATCTTGATTGTTTGTTTCTGACCAAATACTTATTTTCCACCATAATATGCAAATAAAATGTTAAAAAAAACAGACAATGTGATTTTCTGGATTTTTTTTTCTCAGTTTGTCTCCCATAGTTGAGGTCTACCTATGATGTAAATTACAGACGCCTCTCATCTTTTTAAGTGGTGGAACTTGCACTATTGCTGACTGACTAAATACTTTTTTGCCCCACTGTATATTACAAAGTATTGAGATGAAATTTTGTTTCTGACCAAATACTTATTTTCCACCATAATATGCAAATAAATTGTTAAAAAAACAGACAATGTGATTTTCTGGATTTTTTTTTCTCAGTTTGTCTCCCATAGTTGAGGTCTACCTATGATGTAAATTACAGACGCCTCTCATCTTTTTAAGTGGTGGAACTTGCACTATTGCTGACTGACTAAATACTTTTTTGCCCCACTGTATGTGTGTAGTATATTTATATTTATTTCTGTATATACATTGTGAAATCTCTGCCACTGTACCATTAATTGCAGAAAACATTTATTCGGATATATAGAACTGATTTTTAGTTGCAGACATTTTGGCAATGTTTGGATGTACCCATAAAAATTTGTGGCACACACACTGTCCTAGATACGTGGAGCCTGGTAGAACAGGGTCTGGGAACCCCAATTTTCCCTATAGCTGGCAGCGCGGTTATCCACCTTTGGGGACACTTTGTTTCTTACTTAAATGCATATATTCTTGGCTAAAATTTAGTTTTGCAATTGGGTTTCATTAAGAATGTTGCACCATTTGCCTTGTATAGCCTCAGTGTTGCTCTGTCTAGTGCTGGCTGCAGAATGGGTTAACTGAAAATCCAAGAGTGAGCTCATTCTAAGGCCGGCGTCACACTACCGTGTTTTACGGACGTAAGAGAGGTGCAGAAAATACGGATTGCATACGGTACAATGCTTCTCTATGCCCCTGCTCCTATCAGCCGTATTTTACTGATCCGTATTATACGGTCTTCTACAGCCGTAGAAAATCGCAGCATGCTGCGTTTGTCACCGTATTGCGCAAAAAATACGCCAATGAAAGTCTATGGGGGCCAGAAAAATACGGATTACACACGGACCAGCAGTGTGACTTGCGAGAAATACGCTGCGGTGTTAGAGAGAAAAGCCGGCAATTCAGCGCGGTGTACAGTAAAATCACACTGACAGGTTACAATAGAATAGGTAGAATAAATGTGTACACATAGAATAGGTATATATATATATATATATATATTTATATATATGTCATTGAGACACATATATGTATATATTAATATTTCATACAGCGCTAGATAGCTTTAAAGCCGGTAATTCAATTGCCGGCTTTTGCTATCTCCTTCCTAAACCCGACATGATATGAGACCTGGTTTACATACAGTAAACCATCTCATATCACCATTTTTTTTGCATATTCCACACTACTAATGTTAGTAGTGTGTATGTGCAAAATTTGGGCGGAAACAATTGGCGTGGGCTCCCGCACAATTTTCTCCGCCAGAGTGGTAAAGCCAGTGAGTGTGGGCAGATATTAATAGCCTGGAGGGTCCATGGTTATTGCCCCCCCCCCCCCCCCGGCTAAAAACACCTGCCCCCCGCCACCCCAGAAAAGGCACATCTGGAAGATGCGCCTATTCTGGCACTTGGCCACTCTCTTCCCATTCCCGTGTAGCGGTGGGATATGGGGTAATGAAGGGTTAATGTCACCTTGCTATTGTAAGGTGACATTAAGCCAGATTAATAATGGAGAGGCGTCAATTATGACACCTATCCATTATTAATCCAATAGTATGAAATGGTTAAAAAACAATATCCCATACCTTCCGATGATCTGTCACGTCCCACGATGTAAATCCATCTGAAGGGGTTAAATTATTTTACAGGCAGGAGTTCTGCTATAATGCAGCTGTGCTCCTGCCTGTAAAACCCCAGCGAATGAATGGAAAGTAGGACAATGACCTGTAGTTACCTTCATTCGCGGTGATGCACCATCTGCTGGTTGTCCTCATATGACCTCGAGCGTGGGAACTTTTCAGAATATTTTCCCAGCCTCTTCCAGATGTGCCTTTTCTGGGGTGGCTGGGGGCAGATGTTTTTAGCCGGGGGGGTGGGGGGGGGGGGGGGGCGAAAACCATAGACCCTCTCCAGGCTATTAATATCTGCCCTCAGTCACTGGCTTTACTACTCTGGCGGAGAAAATTGCGCGGGAGCCCACGCCAATTTTTTTCACCATTTAACCCTTTAATTTAATATCTAGAGCGCCCAAATTTTGCACATACACACTACTGACATTAGTAGTGTGTAATATGTAACAAAAATGGGGATATGAGATGGTTTACTGTATGTAAACCATGTCTCATATCATGTCGGGTTTGGGAAGGAGATAGCAAAAGCCGGCAATTGAATTACTGGCTTTAAAGCTATCTCTCGCTGGATAAAATATTAACCCCTTCATGACCTTGGGATTTTTAGTTTTTCCGTGTTCGTTTTTCACTCCCCTCCTTCCCAGAGCCATAACTTTTTTATTTTTCCGTCAATTTGGCCATGTGAGGGCTTATTTTTTGCGGGACGAGTTGTACTTTTGAACGCCATCATTGGTTTTAGCATGTCGTGTACTAGAAAACGGGAAAAAAATTCCAAGTGCAGTGAAATTGCAAAAAAAGTGCAATCCCACACTTGTTTTTTGTTTGGCTTTTTTGCTAGGTTCACTAAATGCTAAAACTGACCTGACATTATGATTCTCCAGGTCACTACGAGTTCATAGACACCTAACATGTGTAGGTTATTTTTTACCTAAGTGTGGTGAAAAAAAATTCCAAGGTTTGCAGAAAAAAAAAATTGCGCCATTTTTCCATACTCGTGGCGTCTCCATTTTTCATGATCTGGGGTCGGTTGAGGGCTTATTTTTTGCTTGCCGAGATGACGTTTTTAATGATAGCATTTTGGTGCAGATACGTTCTTTTGATCGCCCGTTATTGCATTTTAATGCAATGTTGCGGCGACCAAAAAAACATAATTCTGGCGTTTCAAATTTCTTTCTCACTACGCTGTTTAGCGATCAGGTTAATGCTTTTTTTTAATTGATAGATCGGGCGATTCTGAGCGCGGCGATACCAAATATGTGTAGATTTGATATTTTTATTGATTTATTTTGATTGGGGCGAAAGGGGGGTGATTTAAACTTATATTTTTTTTATTTTTTTCACATTTTTTTAAACTTTTTTTTAATTTTTGCCATGCTTCAATAGCCTCCATGGGAGGCTAGAAGCAGGCACAGCACGATCGGCTCTGCTACATAGCAGCGATCTGCTGATCGCTACTATGTAGCAGAACTGCAGGTGTGCTGTGAGCGCTGACCACAGGGTGGCGCTCACAGCTACCGGCGATCAGTAACCATAGAGGTCTCAAGGAGCTCTATGGTTACTATGGAGAAGCATCGCCTACCTCCGATCATGTGACGGGGTCGGCGATGACGTCATTTCCGGACGCCCGGACGGATGCGGTAGTTAAATGCCTCTGTCTGCGTTTGACAGCAGCATTTAACTAGTTAATAGGCGCGGGCAGATCGCGATTCTGCTCGCGCCTATTACGGGCACATGTCAGCTGTTCAAAACAGCTGACATGTCCCGGCTTTGATGCGGGCTCACCGCGGAGCCCTGCATCAAAGCAGGGGATCTGACCTTGGACGTACTATCCCGTCCGAGGTCAGAAAGGGGTTAATATATATATATATATATATATATATATATAGACAGCATATATGTTGTTACGATTTTTTGAGCACATGGATCCATTGTATGTCCATATGTCGGTTTTGCAAGCCTGCGAGAAAATCTCGCAGTACGGATGCCATACGGATTACATATGGAGGATGCCATGCGCAAAATACGCTGACACACCCTGCCTACGGAGGAGATACGGACCACTATTTTGGGGACTTTTCTACGTAATTTACGGACCATATTTTTATACGCTGAGTGTGAGGCCGGCCTAAGGGTATGTGCACACGTAGAATGGTCCACTGCGGATTTACTGCGTTTTTACACCTGCGGTTTTCTGTTATGGAGCAGGTGTAAAACCGCTGCGGATCCCGCACAAAGAATTGACATGCTGCCGAATGTAAACCGCTGCGTTTCCGCGCGTTTTTTTCCACAGCATGTGCACTGCGGATTGAGTTTCCCATAGGTTTACTTTGTACTGTACAACGCATGGGAAACTGCTGCGGAAACGCTGCAGATTTTGCTGCTGTGTGTAAACATAGCCTAAGGATCCAGAAAGAGAGCTTCTAACACTTATCTGTCTATTTCTGAGCTCTTCTCAGCTGATTTATGACCACTGACCACAGAAAAGTTGAATGTGCAGGGAGGAGGAGACAAACAGCCTGTAAAAGCCAAAAGGTGCAAATTTTGTAAGGAAACTGAATTGCAAAAATGACTTTTAGCCCCAAATAAATGCAATTAAGTAAAAAAAAAAGTCCCCAGAGGTGGATAACCCCTGCCACTGGCGACATGTAAGTCAATAATCGATTGTGGATTCTTTGTGTTAGGCCGTCTTGGCACGTCTCAGTCTGTATACAGGTCGCGGTTTGCAGACCAGCCGAAGGTCTCCTGACCCGAACCCTAAAGCTTGAAATATGCCTATGAGAATGTTGATTTGGGGTCCAGGAGTCCAGAAATCCCAGACACGTGAAGCCGGCCTTACATGAGGGCATACTTACACTTTCTGGTCATTTAGGATCTTGCCATTCAACGAGTCAATGGCCTTCTGGGCTGATTCGCGGGTCTCGAAATGTACAAACCCATAACCTTTAGATCCATTTTCGTCACACACGACCTGCAACACCTCATATTAATAAGGGACCTTACTACTGCACAGACCTCACACATCCGTATGTGGTGGATGACTGACTTACCTTACACGACATGATGCTGCCAAAAGCAGAAAATGTGTCGTACAGTAATTTACTATCGATGGTCTTATCCAGGTTCTTGATAAAAATGTTGCCGATCCTGCTCTTTATTACGGACGGGTTGCGCTGACACCACATAATGCGCATCGCTTTGCCATTCATGTCTTCAAAGTTCATGGTATCCAGAGCTCGCTCCGCTGGCGGGAAAGGATGGGGGACATTTTCAAAGAAAGAGACTATCAATGACTTTATCCACCTCGGTGACCTCTGCGCCCTGATAGGATGCCATGCCATGATAGGAATTGTTGATCAGCTCCAGCATTCCATGCTACAACATTTTTTACTATATTTTGTTTTGCATTAATTTTATTTAAAAAAAAATAATTTGCAAATTTTTCTTGTTCTAAAATTTTTTTAGAAATCTTGAACTGTTCATACTTTCTGCCCTTTCAGGAAGAGTTTTCAGCAGGCTCCTTATCAGCAGAGGAAGGATGACGGTAACGCTTCTACATACAGCTGATAATACAAGATCCACTAATTACAATAGGAGATGTCACAGCTGACCCTGCTCACCCTCCCTTCACAATGACACTTGTACACGCTCATTAGATGCTTTAATAAAATTATTGGACTCAGGTCTGATGACTGTAGCTATGTACACCTGTTGTTTCCTGAAACAACAGGAAGTTATAATCTATAAAAGCACCCATGTCCAGTTTGAAAGTTGCAAGATTTTTTTTATTTTTAATACATTATATGTTAAGCTAAAAAATTGCCAGAAATTAAAAAAAATATACAGTATTTCAAGCAATAAAATGTAAATTGTGTAAAAATCATTCAATGTGATTGTTTGGTTTTTATTTTTAGGTTGTCTCTCACAGGTGACGTGTACCTACGATAAAAATTTCAGACCTCTGCATTCTTTGTAGGTGGGAAAACATGTAAAATCGGCAGCGTATCAAATACTTATTTTCCCCACTGTATCTACAATCTTGTATGTCCATGATATTTGTGGAACAGTTGCAATATTTCACCCCAGCCTTGTTGCTGGCAGGGCTGCAATGTATAGCTATAGTTGTGTATTGCTTCTCACCGTCCTCCGGCTGCTGGAAATTGATGTAAGCGTAGCCAAGAGACTGACCGGTGATCTTGTCTCTGCATATGATGACTGACAAAATGTTGCCGGCAGGAGTGAACTTTTCATGCAGCATCTCCTCTGTGACCTCCGGAAGGAGATCCCCAACATACAGGGTTGCTGTACTGTGGCTGAGTGCGCTAGTGGCCATTATTAGCAGGGTCACTAAAATAAAGGAGATTGTAAGAAAAACACCTTGATAATAACATGTCAGCATTACATGGCAAGTTAAGTAAATAAGGCAGCACACTGCAGCGCTGAAAGATGCACCTGTTCACACTTAGTCTATGTTTGGATGTGCTGGTCAGGTTTTTGAAAAGCATTACATGGCAGTCACACGCCAAAGCTGGCCATGCACATTAGCCGCAGCCTGACCATAGCTTATCTACACCCCGAACAAAAGGACATTCAACAGGGCGGATCATTCTCTGCCCCCGTCCTCTGTTCAGGGTGAAGCTGGGGACCCCGATACACAGTATAAGGCCTGCCGATCCCGCCAAAGTCAGACAACATTTATCTAATGTGTATGAGCAGCTTTAAAGGGGCTATCTGGCGCTGTAACATTGATGGCTTATTCTTCGGAGAGGTCATCAATGTCTGATTACTGGGGGTGCGACACCCGGTACCCAACCGATCCTGGCGGTGGCGGTGGCGGCTGGAAGTGCTGAGTTGTGGCTCTGTCCAGAACAGCTCCATCGACAGTATAGTGGCCACGGCCAGGTACTGCACATGCCTTCTCTATTGAATAGTATGTGCATGTGTCACTATTCTGTAGACAAAGCTGTGCTGTGCAGCTCCATAACTGAGCAGTTCCGGCTGCCGACGACACCAGGAAGGGCTGATCTCCGGGGGTACTTACCAATCAGACATTCATCACCTACCCTAAGGATAGTCCATCAATGTTAAAGTCCCAGACACATGCTTTAAAGAACTGGTAGATTTCACCGCTTCACTAAAACAAAGTCAAATTGACATCTTGGTTTTTTTTATTCTTGTATTTATGGGTAAATATAATTTTTACAGTAAAATGTAATTTAGTATGTTGAGCCGTTTGGTTTCTACAGCCTCTATGTATCACAGTACATGTAATACTGCAAAACGAGGTAACTGTGAATCCACCAGTGAGCTCATCTGAAGGCCGAATAATTAATTGTCCAAGTTAATTTACACATCAATAATAAAACATACTGATCAGCTAGGCAATTATTAAACTGCGTGCTAAATCAAAGAGTGTTTTGATTCTTTTCAATAAAAAGTTATAACTTTATTAATACAGACAAATACAAAAAATAAAACAATGCCTTAAAACCGTACAGATAAATGTAATGGCAGGTAGGTGTAGAGCAAAATATAATACTAGTGAGGGAGCAAGAGATAAAATAAACATTCCTGGATACAACAAATTTTTCAACAATAGAGCATGCTGAGAAAATACCTCCACTAACTTCAAATCACCAATTGATGAGGAATTTCAATATTAAAGTCATCTATTTACTTATAATTATACTGACTAAAGCGAGATGAAGAAATAGAGGCTCAAACCGCATGCTCTATTGAAATGTTGCTAAATAAATCCTGAACCAAAGTGCTATCAAATGTATGCACTTAGTAATGATAGTGCTTAAAATATGGATTAAACACCCGTACATATGCTGATAGATATTTTCCTTTGTTACAGAGCGAGGGTCTTCAGGTGGGTTACCAGAATAATAAATTATTCCAACAACCTGTGTGTTTATTTCATTAAAAGACTTTGTAATAATGTGTGTGTTTTTTTAACCCTTTACTACTATTGGATTAATAATGGATAGGTGTCATAATTGACGTCTCTCCATTATTAATTAGGCTTAATGTCCCCTTACAATAGCAAGATGACATTAACCCTTCATTACCCCATATCCCACCGCTACACGGGAATGGGAAGAGAGTGGCCAAGTGCCAGAATAGGCGCATCTTCCAGATGTGCCTTTTCTGGGGCGGCTGGGGGCAGGTGTTTTTAGCCGGGGGGGGGGGGGGGGGGGCAATAACCGTGGACCCTCTCCAGGCTATTAATATCTGCCCTCAGTCACTGGCTTTACTACTCTGGCGGAGAAAATTGCGTGGGAGCCCACGCCAATTGTTTCCGCCATTTAACCCTTTAATTTAATAGCTAGAGCGCCCAAATTTTGCACATACTAACATTAGTAGTGTGGAATATGCAAGAAAAAATGGTGATATGAGATGGTTTACTGTATGTAGACATGTCTCATATCATGTCGGGTTTAGGAAGGAGATAGCAAAAGACGGCAATTGAATTACCGGCTTTCTGCTATATCGCGCTGGATGAAATATTAATATATATACATACATGTGTCTCACTGACATACATATATATATATATATATAGACAGTATATATGTTTTTATTATTTTTTGAGCACATGGATCCATTGTACGGCTGCCATACGGATTACATACGGAGGATGCCATGCACAGAATACGCTGACACACCCTGCCTACGGAGGAGCTACGGACCACGATTTTGGGGACTTTTCTGCGTATTACAGCCGTAAATTACGGAGCGTATTGTCTTACGCCGAGTGTGACGCCGGCCTGACATGTGGCGCTGATTAGAGAACTTACGATTCTAGAATTCTTCACTTTCCTCCGCAAAGATTTCAGGTTGTGCCGACTTTGGACTCACAGACTCTGCACAATATGTCGGTAATCACCTTGTTCCTATCTTGTCTCCAGTCAGATCCTGATGGCGGCTCCTGGTAAACTGTCACTGTCAGGGCACAGCATGGCCGCCTCATGGTGCCAACTGATGCCCACGCGAGGAGCGGGCAGTTACTACGGGGCCGACACGTGTCTGGATCCCCCTTATAATAAAGCATTTTATGCCATAAATGTGCACCAATCAAATAAGACTTCTCCTTTCTGGATCATCACTTATTATATGTTTACGCACTTGTGTGCTCGTGCCTACGGCAGGACGATGGGGGGAGGGGGGGCGGCACGGGAGCAAGTTTTCTTTCTGGTCTTTTTTTTTTTTAAATTAGAGTCCGGAGCCGCCTCCCCCCGCCCCGGGCTCCTCCCCCCGCCCCGGGCCCCTCCCACTTCCCGCCTCCTTGAAGACGTCATACTCACCTACTCCAGCGAAGCCTGGTCTCAGGCTAGAGGCTAAATCCAAGGCGGCTAAAGGACCTCTGGTGACGTCACGCCCATGTGACCGGAAGGGGCGGCGCCTCTCCCTCCATAGAGCAGACAGGAGAAACGGAAGCTGTGGACGTCATGGCGGGATTTCGAGGACTGTGTGCAGGATTTGGGGTGTTTTGGGTTCCTCCTCCATAGTCACAGACCAGGTAAGTGGGAGTCTGCCTGGGGGAGAAAGGGGTGATGTTGCTTGCATGGGGCTGCACGCTGGACGGTGGGGGGATCTGCCTGGGGGAGAAAGGGGTGATGTTGCTTGCATGGGGCTGCACGCTGGACGGTGGGGGGATCTGCCTGGGGGAGAAAGGGGTGATATTGCTTGCATGGGGCTGCATGTGCATGCTGGACGGTGGGGGGATCTGCCTGGGAGAAAGGGGTGATGTTGCTTGCATGGGGCTGCATGTGCATGCTGGACGGTGGGGGGATCTGCCTGGGAGAAAGGGGTGATGTTGCTTGCATGGGGCTGCATGTGCATGCTGGACGGTGGGGGCATCTGCCTGGGGAGAAAGGGGTGATGTTGCTTGCATGGGGCTGCATGTGCATGCTGGACGGTGGGGGCATCTGCCTGGGGAGAAAGGGGTGATGTTGCTTGCACGGGGCTGCATGTGCATGCTGGACGGTGGGGGGATCTGCCTGGGAGAAAGGGGTGATGTTGCTTGCATGGGGCTGCATGTGCATGCTGGACGGTGGGGGCATCTGCCTGGGGAGAAAGGGGTGATGTTGCTTGCATGGGGCTGCATGTGCATGCTGGACGGTGGGGGCATCTGCCTGGGGAGAAAGGGGTGATGTTGCTTGCACGGGGCTGCATGTGCATGCTGGACGGTGGGGGGATCTGCCTGGGGGAGAAAGGGGTGATGTTGCTTGCATGGGGCTGCATGTGCATGCTGGACGGTGGGGGCATCTGCCTTTGGAGAAAGGGGTGATGTTGCTTGCATGGGGCTGCATGCGCGTGCTGGAACGGGGGCATCTGCCTGGGGAGAAAGGGGTGATGTTGCTTGCATGGGGCTGCATGCGCGTGCTGGAAGGGGGGGATCTGCCTGGGAGAAAGGGGTGATGTTGCTTGCATGGGGCTGCATGTGCATGCTGGACGGTGGGGGCATCTGCCTGGGGAGAAAGGGGTGATGTTGCTTGCATGGGGCTGCATGTGCATGCTGGACGGTGGGGGCATCTGCCTGGGAGAAAGGGGTGATGTTGCTTGCACGGGGCTGCATGTGCATGCTGGACGGTGGGGGGATCTGCCTGGGAGAAAGGGGTGATGTTGCTTGCATGGGGCTGCATGTGCATGCTGGACGGTGGGGGCATCTGCCTGGGGAGAAAGGGGTGATGTTGCTTGCACGGGGCTGCATGTGCATGCTGGACGGTGGGGGGATCTGCCTGGGGGAGAAAGGGGTGATGTTGCTTGCATGGGGCTGCATGTGCATGCTGGACGGTGGGGGCATCTGCCTGGGAGAAAGGGGTGATGTTGCTTGCATGGGGCTGCATGTGCATGCTGGACGGTGGGGGCATCTGCCTGGGAGAAAGGGGTGATGTTGCTTGCATGGGGCTGCATGTGCATGCTGGACGGTGGGGGCATCTGCCTGGGAGAAAGGGGTGATGTTGCTTGCACGGGGCTGCATGTGCATGCTGGAAGGGGGGGATCTGCCTGGGGAGAAAGGGGTGGTGTTGCTTGCATGGGGCTGCATGTGCATGCTGGACGGTGGGGGCATCTGCCTGGGAGAAAGGGGTGATGTTGCTTGCATGGGGCTGCATGTGCATGCTGGACGGTGGGGGCATCTGCCTGGGAGAAAGGGGTGATGTTGCTTGCATGGGGCTGCATGTGCATGCTGGACGGTGGGGGCATCTGCCTGGGAGAAAGGGGTGATGTTGCTTGCACGGGGCTGCATGTGCATGCTGGAAGGGGGGGATCTGCCTGGGGAGAAAGGGGTGGTGTTGCTTGCATGGGGCTGCATGTGCATGCTGGACGGTGGGGGCATCTGCCTGGGAGAAAGGGGTGATGTTGCTTGCATGGGGCTGCATGTGCATGCTGGACGGTGGGGGCATCTGCCTGGGGAGAAAGGGGTGATGTTGCTTGCACGGGGCTGCATGTGCATGCTGGACGGTGGGGGCATCTGCCTGGGGGAGAGAGGGGTGATGTTGCTTGCATGGGGCTGCATGTGCATGCTGGACGGTGGGGGCATCTGCCTGGGAGAAAGGGGTGATGTTGCTTGCATGGGGCTGCATGTGCATGCTGGACGGTGGGGGCATCTGCCTGGGAGAAAGGGGTGATGTTGCTTGCATGGGGCTGCATGTGCATGCTGGACGGTGGGGGGATCTGCCTGGGAGAAAGGGGTGATGTTGCTTGCATGGGGCTGCATGTGCATGCTGGACGGTGGGGGCATCTGCCTGGGGAGAAAGGGGTGATGTTGCTTGCATGGGGCTGCATGTGCATGCTGGACGGTGGGGGCATCTGCCTGGGGAGAAAGGGGTGATGTTGCTTGCACGGGGCTGCATGTGCATGCTGGACGGTGGGGGGATCTGCCTGGGAGAAAGGGGTGATGTTGCTTGCATGGGGCTGCATGTGCATGCTGGACGGTGGGGGCATCTGCCTGGGGAGAAAGGGGTGATGTTGCTTGCATGGGGCTGCATGTGCATGCTGGACGGTGGGGGCATCTGCCTGGGGAGAAAGGGGTGATGTTGCTTGCATGGGGCTGCATGTGCATGCTGGACGGTGGGGGCATCTGCCTGGGAGAAAGGGGTGATGTTGCTTGCACGGGGCTGCATGTGCATGCTGGAAGGGGGGGATCTGCCTGGGGGAGAAAGGGGTGGTGTTGCTTGCATGGGGCTGCATGTGCATGCTGGACGGTGGGGGCATCTGCCTGGGGAGAAAGGGGTGATGTTGCTTGCACGGGGCTGCATGTGCATGCTGGACGGTGGGGGCATCTGCCTGGGGAGAAAGGGGTGATGTTGCTTGCATGGGGCTGCATGTGCATGCTGGACGGTGGGGGGATCTGCCTGGGGAGAAAGGGGTGATGTTGCTTGCATGGGGCTGCATGTGCGTGCTGGACGGTGGGGGCATCTGCCTGGGAGAAAGGGGTGATGTTGCTTGCATGGGGCTGCATGTGCGTGCTGGACGGTGGGGGCATCTGCCTGGGAGAAAGGGGTGATGTTGCTTGCATGGGGCTGCATGTGCATGCTGGACGGTGGGGGCATCTGCCTGGGGGAGAGAGGGGTGATGTTGCTTGCATGGGGCTGCATGTGCATGCTGGACGGTGGGGGCATCTGCCTGGGAGAAAGGGGTGATGTTGCTTGCATGGGGCTGCATGTGCATGCTGGACGGTGGGGGCATCTGCCTGGGAGAAAGGGGTGATGTTGCTTGCATGGGGCTGCATGTGCGTGCTGGACGGTGGGGGCATCTGCCTGGGAGAAAGGGGTGATGTTGCTTGCATGGGGCTGCATGTGCATGCTGGACGGTGGGGGCATCTGCCTGGGGAGAAAGGGGTGATGTTGCTTGCATGGGGCTGCATGTGCATGCTGGACGGTGGGGGGATCTGCCTGGGAGAAAGGGGTGATGTTGCTTGCACGGGGCTGCATGTGCATGCTGGACGGTGGGGGGATCTGCCTGGGAGAAAGGGGTGATGTTGCTTGCATGGGGCTGCATGTGCATGCTGGACGGTGGGGGCATCTGCCTGGGGAGAAAGGGGTGATGTTGCTTGCATGGGGCTGCATGTGCATGCTGGACGGTGGGGGCATCTGCCTGGGAGAAAGGGGTGATGTTGCTTGCATGGGGCTGCATGTGCATGCTGGACGGTGGGGGCATCTGCCTGGGGAGAAAGGGGTGATGTTGCTTGCATGGGGCTGCATGTGCATGCTGGACGGTGGGGGCATCTGCCTGGGGAGAAAGGGGTGATGTTGCTTGCACGGGGCTGCATGTGCATGCTGGACGGTGGGGGGATCTGCCTGGGGGAGAAAGGGGTGATGTTGCTTGCATGGGGCTGCATGTGCATGCTGGACGGTGGGGGCATCTGCCTGGGAGAAAGGGGTGATGTTGCTTGCATGGGGCTGCATGTGCATGCTGGACGGTGGGGGCATCTGCCTGGGAGAAAGGGGTGATGTTGCTTGCATGGGGCTGCATGTGCGTGCTGGACGGTGGGGGCATCTGCCTGGGGAGAAAGGGGTGATGTTGCTTGCATGGGGCTGCATGTGCATGCTGGACGGTGGGGGCATCTGCCTTTGGAGAAAGGGGTGATGTTGCTTGCATGGGGCTGCATGCGCGTGCTGGAACGGGGGCATCTGCCTGGGGAGAAAGGGGTGATGTTGCTTGCATGGGGCTGCATGCGCGTGCTGGAAGGGGGGGATCTGCCTGGGGAGAAAGGGGTGGTGTTGCTTGCATGGGGCTGCATGTGCGTGCTGGACGGTGGGGGGATCTGCCTGGGGGAGAAAGGGGTGATGTTGCTTGCATGGGGCTGCATGCGCGTGCTGGAAGGGGGGATCTGCCTGGGGAGAGAGGGGTGATGTTGCTTGCATGGGGCTGCATGCGCGTGCTGGAAGGGGGGATCTGCCTCGGGAGAAAGGGGTGATGTTGCTTGCATGGGGCTGCATGAGCATGCTGGACGGTGGGGGGATCTGCCTGGGGAGAAAGGGGTGATATTGCTTGTATGGGGCTGCATGTGCATGCTGGACGGTGGGGGGGATCTGCCTGGGGAGAGAGGGGTGATGTTGCTTGCATGGGGCTGCATGTGCATGCTGGACGGTGGGGGGATCTGTGTGCGGGGGGGGGGGGGGTGTCTACCTGCAGAATGGGGCTGATGTTACTCGCATGGGTCTGCATGGTGTGGGGGGCTGATGTCACGCGTTGTGCAGGTCAGTGTGTGATGTCTCTTGCGGTGGGGGGTGCAGGGATGTATAGCGCTACGTGTGTGTGTGTGGGGGGGGGGGGGACAGGGGAGGGGATGAATGATGATGGAGATTTGAGGGATTGATATTAACATGAGAATCTGCCTGATGGTGCGGAGTCCGTCCTGTTTTATTTATTCTTTTTTACATAAAACGTTTTCTCATTAATATTATTGGGCACACATGACGTCAGGTTGATGACTGTCCTATGACCTCTGGGAGCGACACTGCGTGATAACAATGTCTCCAGATCCCGGGCTTTATTGTCCTCGCACGCTGTGCTGGTCAGTATTAGCCCGGAGGCCACTGGTGGCGGCCACTACTTGTGTCCAGGTTTCTGCATGATTTTTTTTTTCTGTTTTATTCTAGGTATTGTCGCTTTTCCCCATCCAGTGACCTCCCTGCAGATGTCATCTCATCACTGGACTTCTCTTCACCAAGTGGAATGCTGGAGCCCCCACAATCCATGCGAGGACCCAAAGGGATGACACTGTGGGCGTCTGATAATGTCAGAGAGACGAGTATAATTCCTAAAAGAAAAAACACCAAAACCTCCCTTTCTCTCCATTTATATTGCTAGGGTCTGTGTCCCCGCCCCGTCCGCTCCTCTGTGTCCCCGCCCCGTCCGCTCCTCTGTGTCCCCGCCCCGTCCGCTCCTCTGTGTCCCCGCCCCGTCCGCTCCTCTGTGTCCCCGCCCCGTCCGCTCCTCTGTGTCCCCGCCCCGTCCGCTCCTCTGTGTCCCCGCCCCGTCCGCTCCTCTGTGTCCCCGCCCCGTCCGCTCCTCTGTGTCCCCGCCCCGTCCGCTCCTCTGTGTCCCCGCCCCGTCCGCTCCTCTGTGTCCCCGCCCCGTCCGCTCCTCTGTGTCCCCGCCCCGTCCGCTCCTCTGTGTCCCCGCCCCGTCCGCTCCTCTGTGTCCCCGCCCCGTCCGCTCCTCTGTGTCCCCGCCCCGTCCGCTCCTCTGTGTCCCCGCCCCGTCCGCTCCTCTGTGTCCCCGCCCCGTCCGCTCCTCTGTGCCCCCGCCCCGTCCGCTCCTCTGTGCCCCCGCCCCGTCCGCTCCTCTGTGCCCCCGCCCCGTCCGCTCCTCTGTGCCCCCGCCCCGTCCGCTCCTCTGTGCCCCCGCCCCGTCCGCTCCTCTGTGCCCCCGCCCCGTCCGCTCCTCTGTGCCCCCGCCCCGTCCGCTCCTCTGTGCCCCCGCCCCGTCCGCTCCTCTGTGCCCCCGCCCCGTCCGCTCCTCTGTGTCCCCGCCCCGTCCGCTCCTCTGTGTCCCCGCCCCGTCCGCTCCTCTGTGTCCCCGCCCCGTCCGCTCCTCTGTGTCCCCGCCCCGTCCGCTCCTCTGTGTCCCCGCCCCGTCCGCTCCTGTGTCCCCGCCCCGTCCGCTCCTCTGTGTCCCCGCCCCGTCCGCTCCTCTGTGTCCCCGCCCCGTCCGCTCCTCTGTGTCCCCGCCCCGTCCGCTCCTCTGTGTCCCCGCCCCGTCCGCTCCTCTGTGTCCCCGCCCCGTCCGCTCCTCTGTGTCCCCGCCCCGTCCGCTCCTCTGTGTCCCCGCCCCGTCCGCTCCTCTGTGTCCCCGCCCCGTCCGCTCCTCTGTGTCCCCGCCCCGTCCGCTCCTCTGTGTCCCCGCCCCGTCCGCTCCTCTGTGTCCCCGCCCCGTCCGCTCCTCTGTGTCCCCGCCCCGTCCGCTCCTCTGTGTCCCCGCCCCGTCCGCTCCTCTGTGTCCCCGCCCCGTCCGCTCCTCTGTGTCCCCGCCCCGTCCGCTCCTCTGTGTCCCCGCCCCGTCCGCTCCTCTGTGTCCCCGCCCCGTCCGCTCCTCTGTGTCCCCGCCCCGTCCGCTCCTCTGTGTCCCCGCCCCGTCCGCTCCTCTGTGTCCCCGCCCCGTCCGCTCCTCTGTGTCCCCGCCCCGTCCGCTCCTCTGTGTCCCCGCCCCGTCCGCTCCTCTGTGTCCCCGCCCCGTCCGCTCCTCTGTGTCCCCGCCCCGTCCGCTCCTCTGTGTCCCCGCCCCGTCCGCTCCTCTGTGCCCCCGCCCCGTCCGCTCCTCTGTGCCCCCGCCCCGTCCGCTCCTCTGTGCCCCCGCCCCGTCCGCTCCTCTGTGCCCCCGCCCCGTCCGCTCCTCTGTGCCCCCGCCCCGTCCGCTCCTCTGTGCCCCCGCCCCGTCCGCTCCTCTGTGCCCCCGCCCCGTCCGCTCCTCTGTGCCCCCGCCCCGTCCGCTCCTCTGTGCCCCCGCCCCGTCCGCTCCTCTGTGCCCCCGCCCCGTCCGCTCCTCTGTGCCCCCGCCCCGTCCGCTCCTCTGTGCCCCCGCCCCGTCCGCTCCTCTGTGCCCCCGCCCCGTCCGCTCCTCTGTGCCCCCGCCCCGTCCGCTCCTCTGTGCCCCCGCCCCGTCCGCTCCTCTGTGCCCCCGCCCCGTCCGCTCCTCTGTGCCCCCGCCCCGTCCGCTCCTCTGTGCCCCCGCCCCGTCCGCTCCTCTGTGCCCCCGCCCCGTCCGCTCCTCTGTGCCCCCGCCCCGTCCGCTCCTCTGTGCCCCCGCCCCGTCCGCTCCTCTGTGCCCCCGCCCCGTCCGCTCCTCTGTGCCCCCGCCCCGTCCGCTCCTCTGTGCCCCCGCCCCGTCCGCTCCTCTGTGCCCCCGCCCCGTCCGCTCCTCTGTGCCCCCGCCCCGTCCGCTCCTCTGTGCCCCCGCCCCGTCCGCTCCTCTGTGCCCCCGCCCCGTCCGCTCCTCTGTGCCCCCGCCCCGTCCGCTCCTCTGTGCCCCCGCCCCGTCCGCTCCTCTGTGTCCCCGCCCCGTCCGCTCCTCTGTGTCCCCGCCCCGTCCGCTTGAGAGAGGAATTTTGTGTTAAAGGGAACCTGTCACCCCCAAAATTGACGTTGAGCTCAGCCCACCGGCACCAGGGTCTTATCTCCAGCATTCTGTAATGCATTCTGTAATGCTGTAGATAAGCCCCCGATGTATCCTCAAAGATGACAAAAAGAGGTTATATTATTTTCACCTGGGCGGTCCGATCCTGGGCCTCCCATCTTGATAGGCTATAAAGGCACAGATTACTAGGCACTGCTCCTAATAGCCAGATTCCTACTCCACACTGATGAGGGGCAAACACCCCGAAACAGCTGTCTGTGGATGGATACCATGCTTGGCATAGGTGGCTTTCCTTCATAGGATGCTGCCCTTCCCGTGGTTGTTCCTTCCCGGGGAAAGGCCTGGCTATTCACTGCTTGCGTCGAGAAACACGTGATGGTGTCTCCGCAGCTTCTTTACCTGCATCCCATCTTGATAGGATGACGTCCTCTTCTTGTCTTCACGCTGTGGTGCGCAGGCGCCGGGAAAGGTCAGAGAGGCCTGGGGCCTGCGCACTGCAGTACTTTGCGCTGGAGCCGCAGCGTGAAGACAAGAAGAGGACGTCGTCTGATGAAGATTGGAGGCGCCGGACCGCGATGCCCATCGGACCGGACCTGGACTGTCCCTTGGTGAGTATAATATAACCTCTTTTTCTCATTTTTAATTATTTTTATTTTTGGATACATCGGCGGGTTATCTACAGCATTCCAGAATGCATTACAGAATGCTGCAGATAAGCCCCTGATACTGGTGGGCTTAGCTCGCCCTCGATTTTGGGGGTGACAGGTTCCCTTTAAGCACCACAATACTGTTTTTGCAGCTAAAGCACAGGGGACTTTGGTACAAAATGTGTTTTGCTTTTTGTCATTAATTTGTCTTTAATGTTTAACCCCTTTACCCCCAAGGGTGGTTTGCACGTTAATGACCGGGCCAATTTTTACAATTCTGACCACTGTCCCTTTTATGAGGTTATAACTCTAGAACGCTTCTACAGATCGTGACATATTGTACTTCATGATGGTGCTAAAATTTCTTAAATATAACTTGCGGTTATTTGTGGGGAAAAAAACGGAAATTTGGCGAAAATTTTGAAATTTCGCAATTTTCCAACTTTGAATTTTTATGCCCTTAAATCACAGAGATATGTCACACAAAATACTTAATAAGTAACATTTCCCACATGTCTACTTTACATCAGCACAATTTTGGAACCAAAATTTTTTTTTTTGTTAGGGAGTTATAAGGGTTAAAAGTTGACCAGCAATTTCTCATATTTACAACACCATTTTTTTTTTTAGGGACCACATCACATTGAAGTCATTTTGAGGGGTCTATATGATAGAAAATACCCAAGTGTGACACCATTTCAAAAACTGCACCCCTCAAGGTGCTCAAAACCACATTCAAGAAGTTTATTAACCCTTCAGGTGTTTCACAGGAATTTTTGGAATGTTTAAATAAAAATGAACATTTAACTTTTTTTCACACAAAATTTATTTCCGCTCCAATTTGTTTTATTTTACCAAGGGTAACAGGATAAAATGGACCCCAAACGTTGTTGTACAATTTGTGCTGAGTACGCTGATACCCCATATCTGGGGGTAAACCACTTGTTGGGCGCATGGCAGAGCTCGGAAGGGAAGGAGTGCCATTTGACTTTTCAATGCAAAATTGACAGGAATTGAGATGGGACGCCATGTTGCGTTTGGAGAGCCCCTGATGTGCCTAAACATTGAAACCCCCCACAGGTGACACCATTTTGGAAAGTAGACCCCTTAAGGAACTTATCTAGATGTGTGGTGAGCACTTTGACCCAACAAGTGCTTCACAGAAGTTTATAATGCAGAGCCGTGAAAATAAAAAAATAATTTTTGTGAAAAAATATGATCTTTTCGCCCCCAAATTTTTATTTTTCCAAGGATAAGAGAAGAAATTGGACCCCAAAACTTGTTGTAATAATAATAATAATCTTTATTTATATAGCGCCAACATATTCCGCAGCACTTTACAATTAAGCGGGGACATATACCGACAAATTCAATACAAGTTAAGAGAATTTAAACAGTGACATTAGGAGTGAGGTCCCTGCTCGCAAGCTTACAATCTACAAGGAAATGGGGGGGACACAATAGGTGAAAAGTGCTTGTTATTTCAGGTCTGGCAATTATAATAAATAGGGATTTTCATATGAAGCTGCATGATCCGGTCATCAGCCCGTGTGTTTAAGTGCAATAGTCAAGTATCAAGTGCAGTTAGTCAAGTATCAAGTGCAGTTATCATGTGTATGGAGGGTGTGGAGACAGATGAGTAGTAGGGTGCAGATTCACATGCAGATAATATTTGGAAGGAGGGAACAGGACAAAGTTAGTTTACTGAGTAGTTGATGTGGTAGGCTTGTTTGAAGAGATGGGTTTCCAGAGCGCGCTTGAATAGGTTGGGGCGAGGTATCAGTCTGATCGTCTGGGGAAGTGCATTCCAGAGAGCTGGCGCAGCATGAGAGAAGTCTTGGAGACGGAGGTGTGAGGTTCGGATTACGGGGGATGTTAGTCTTAGGTCATTTGTACAACGGAGGGCACATGTAGGGCGATAGACAGAGATGAGAGAGGAGATATAAGGCGGTGCAGAACTGCGGAGGGCTTTGTGGGTGAGAGAGATGAGTTTATACTGGACCCTGTAGCGAATGGGTAGCCAGTGTAATGACTGGCACAAGATGGAGGCATCGGTGAAGCGGTTGGACAGAAATATGACCCTGGCTGCCCCATTTAAGATGGATTGGAGAGGAGAAAGTTTGGTAAGAGGGAGACCGATCAGAAGAGAGTTGCAGTAGTCCAGATGAGAATGAATGAGAGCGACAGTAAGAGTCTTAGCAGTTTCAAAGGTGAGAAAATGTTAGATTCTGGAGATGTTTTTAAGACGCAGGGGACAAGAGCGAGTGAGTGATCGGTTATAGGGAGTAAAGGAAAGTTCGGTGTCGAATATGACCCCAAGACAGCGGGCATGCTGTTTGGGAGTTATGGTTGAACCCTCCAGGGTAATTTCGATGTTGGGTAGAGTGAGGTTAGTAGAATGAAGAAACACAAGAAGTTCAGTTTTGGAGAGATTTAGTTTCAGATAGAGGGAGGACATGATGTTAGAGACGGCAGACAGACAATCCTTGGTGTTTTGAATTAGATTGGGGGTGATGTCAGGGGAAGAAGTGTATAATTGGGTGTCGTCAGCATAGAGATGGTACTGGAACCCAAATCTGCTGATTGTTTGTCCAATAGGGGCAGTGTATAGAGAAGAAGAGGGGGCCCAGGACTGAGCCCTGCGGAGCCCCGATAGTAAGGGGACGAGGAGAGGAAGAGGAGCCGGCAAAAGATACAGTGAAGGAGCGGTCAGAGAGGTAGGAGGAGAACCAGGAGAGGGCTGTGTCCTTGAGGCCTATGGAGAGGAGCATGGTGAGAAGGAGCTGGTGATCCACAGTATCAAATATGACAGATCCAGGAGAATCAGCAGAGAGCAATGACCTTTGGATTTAGCTGTTATTGGGTTATTAGAGACTTTAGTGAAGGCAGTTTCAGTGGAGTGTAAAGAGCGGAAACCAGATTGTAAGGGGTCGAGAAGAGCGTTATCCGAGAGATAGCGGATTAGACGGGAGTGGACCAAGCTTTCCAGGAGTTTAGAGATGAAGGAAAGGTTAGAGACAGGTCTGTAGTTAGCTGTGCAGTTCTGGTCCAGGGATGGCTTTTTAAGTAAAGGGTGTTGTGGCTGGTAATTCAGTACCACAATGGACATAGAAGTCAGAGCACATACAGTGATCTGACAATAACCCAAAAACATAGAACGAGCTCTGAGACGTGGGAACTCTGCTGACCGCAATCCCTAATCCTCTCCAACCACACTAGAGGCAGCCGTGGATTGCACCTAACGCTCCCTATGCAACTCGGCACAGCCTGAGAAACTAGCTAGCCTGAAGATAGAAAATAAGCCTACCTTGCCTCAGAGAAATACCCCAAAGGAAAATGCAGCCCCCCACATATAATGACTGTGAGTTAAGATGAAAAGACAACCGTAGAGATGAAATAGATTTAGCAAAGTGAGGCCCGACTTTCTGAACAGAGCGAGGATAGGAAAGGCAACTTTGCGGTCAACACAAAACCCTACAAACAACCACGCAAAGGGGACAAAAAGACCCTCCGTACAGACTAACAGCACGGAGGTACACCCTCTGCGTCCCAGAGTTTCCAGCAAGCAAGAAAAACCAAATAAACAAGCTGGACAGAAAAAACAGCAAACAAAAAAAAACACAAGAGCAACTTAGCTATGCAGAGCAGCAGGCCACAGGAACGATCCAGGAGGAAGCAAGTCCAATACTAGAACATTGACTGGAGGCAAGGATCAAAGCACTAGGTGGAGTTAAATAGAGCAGCACCTAACGACTTCACCACATCACCTGAGGAAGGAAACTCAGAAGCCGCAGTACCACTCTCCTGCACTAACGGAAGCTCATAGAGAGAATCAGCCGAAGTACCACTTGTGACCACAGGAGGGAGCTCTGCCACAGAATTCACAACAAAAGGGGTAATGATGGCATGTTTAAATGAGGAGGGAAAGATGCCTGAGGAAAGAGAGAGGTTAAATATTTTAGTCAGGTGAGTGGTGACCACTGGTGACAGAGACTGCAGGAGAGGTGAAGGAATTGGGTCACTATTGCAGGTTGTAGGCCGAGCAGAAGTGAGGAGCTTGGAAACTTCTTCTGAAACAGGCTCAAAGATGTCTAGTGAGCTTGAGGTGCGGCAGGGAAGGGGATCCAGGCACTGAGGAGATTGGGCTGAGATATCCTGATGGATGTGGTTGATTTTTTTCTAGGAAATAAGTGGCCAGATCCTCGCCACTGGGATTGGAGATGGGGGCCTGTACATTAGGTTTCAGGAGGGAGTTTAAGGTTTCAAAAAGTCATTTTGGGTTGTTGGATAGTGAGGTGATGAGTGGTGAAGTAGGATTGTTTGGCCAGAGAAAGGGCAGAGTTATAGGTTTTGAGCATGAACTTATAGTGGATGAAGTCTTCTGCGAAGAGAGATTTTCTCCACTGCCGCTTTGCACACCTTGAGCGACGCTGAAGAAAGCATGTTTGCATAGTGTGCCAGGGCTGCCGTTGTCTGTGTTGGGTCTTTCTGCGTGTAGAAGGTGCTGCTTCATCCAGGGCATTCTTCAGTGTAATATTGAAGTGTGACAATGCCAAGTCTGGACAGGAGAGTGAGGAGATGGGGGCTAAAGATGTGTGGAGATTGTCCATAAGCTGCTGGGTATTAATGGTACGTGTATTCCGATAAGTGTGGTAAGTGGCGGTGTCCCGGGTGAGGAGACAATTGTTGACAGAGAAGGATAGAAGGTTGTGGTCCGAGAGCGGGAGAGTGGAGTTAGTAAAGTCGTGCAGCGATCCGGGACGGGAGAAAACCAGGTCCAGAGTATTCCCATCCTCATGTGTAGGAGAATTGGTAAACTGTGAGGTTGAATGAAGAAGTTAGAGAGAGAAGATGAGGCAGATTGGGAGAGGGGATCATTGATGGGGATGTTAAAGTCTCCCATGATGAAGGTGGGGATGTCACAGGATAGAAAGTGAGTAAGCCAGGTGGCAAAGTGGTCTAGAAACAGGCGGGGGGAGCCTGGAGGGCGATAAACAACCGCCACCCGCAAGTGGAAGGGCTTATAGAGTCTGACGTCGTGGACTTCAAAGGAAGGAAATGTAAGGGGGATGACCTGGAAAGCACATTGTGATGAAAGGAGTAAACCAACACCTCCACCCTGTCTGTTCTCAGGTCTGGTGGTATGTGAAAATTTCAGCCCACCAAACGAGAGAGCGGCAGCGGCGGTGGTGTCTGAGTGCTGGATCCAGGTTTCTGTAATAGCCAGAAGGTTAAGGGAACTAGAGAGGAAAAGATCGTGAATGTAAGTTAGTTTGTTACACACAGACCGTGCATTCCAGAGAGCACAGTGGAAAGCAGTAGGAGAAGGCTTACACTGAATGTTAATAAGATTAGCAGGGTTTCTATATGTAGCTGGAGGAGAGTAATGTATGCTGGTGGAGGGAGGTCCAGGGTTTGGGGACATGTTACCTGCAGCTAGTAGAAGGAGAAAAACAGAAACAGCAGGTGGTGGGATGATTTGTATGAACGTTTTGAGTGCTGCATGGCGGTAGTGGCTGGTTTGGAGTGGGTAAGAAATGTCAGTAGAGCCTCAGAGTTATACATGGGAGAAGGGAGGGGTGGATATGCAGCGCCCCAGAGATCTGGTCGTTGCAGTATGTCACTCTGCCACTAAGGGGACTGATGGTACGTCTGATGGCACTAAAGGAGTTCTGACCAGGTATCACCAGCACACATTACACTTCACACTCCGGCCACTAGGGGGAGAAAAAGGCTTTATTTATTGGGCCACTCACACTTGTAAAACTAGGGGTTGGATAGGAAGTTAGTGAGAAGCTGACTGGGTTGGATTCAGGCAACATCCTGTGGCAGGGGGTGTTGCAGGGAGAAGACACAGGGGGGTCCCTGTCAGGCGTGGGAACCTGGCAGGTACCTAGCGAACAGAGCAGAACGTTACGGAACCGCGCCTGCACACCCCGCGGCGGTATCCTAAGAGAGAGACACGAAGAGAAGGATATTGTGGAACAGTGAGAAACGAGATCAAGCACAAAGGAGAGCCAGTAGGAGTCGTGCCGTGAGACCGAGGCAACATCCTACTGAGGCGCGTGGCCGGAACACCGCGGGAGTAACTGACTCTAGGCCTTACTTCGAACTCCGCAGGACAGTTAATTATAGGTTGGCTGTCTACCTTACATTTCCTACGAAGACATAGGGGGCAACGCGTGGAGAGGGGTGTCTCTAGGATCCCGGAAGAGCTCCGAGCCTTCCCATCATACGGGTGCGTCCTAGCCATAACATACCTGGGGGACGAGAAACTAGAAACATCTGGAACTAAAGAGCGAGAGCTGTAGAGAACGAACGAGAACAGCAGTTGTGAGGACTATTCCAAATGCTCAGCAGGGTAGCACTACAACACACAGGCGCTAGTGGTAGGCAACGGTTTCCACCTGCGAAGGGAACTCTGGATGTGCCCATCGGACCGACCGGTCTCAGACAGCCCTGTTAACCGTGCTCTGGATTGAGGATCCTGAAGTCTTCAGTAAAGAAGTAAAGAGACTGCAACCTTGTGTCCTCTTTATTGACTGCACCTTACACCATCACCATCTACCTTATTGGGAAAGAAAAAAAATTAGCTTTGAACACTTTAAATCAGAAACCAAAAACAGGGAAAAAATAAAAACACAGGAGTGATGGATGGATAAAATACCCTGAGCAAAGCTTGCTAGATATGAATCTGTTCACACTTGCGCATGGAAGATGGAAGTGATGGAAGAATTGAACCATCTGTACCAGATCACAACATCTCGGACAACACCTTACCACCCTCAGGGAAATAGAGCCTGTGAACAGTTCAACCGCACTCTTATACGATACGATACACTTTATTGATCCCGTGGGAAATTATGGTATCACAGCAGCACGACTTAAATCATAAAAATCATAAAGGAATTACATAGTTGACATTACAGTTTGTTGACAGAAGAACATTATACATTAGAATAGGACATACACAACAAGTGAACTGAAATGTAGAGAAATAAGTAGACATTCACCTTGGTGGTTTAACCCTAATGTTATTGTTCATAATTGCCATACATAAGAAGGAAAAATATAGGAAATCGTTTGTGCCAAATGCCATGGGGCACAAACGATTTCCTATATTTTTCCTTCTTACACCTCAGAAGTATTAGCCGGTTACTGAAGGTGCTCTTCTGTCTCATGAATAGCTCATATAATGGATGTGCATTATTGTTCATAATTGCCATACACTTTCTCAGAGTTCTTTTCTCCACTACCTCCCCAAAAGAGTCCAGATTGCAGCCGACAGCAGAACTTGCCTTCTTAATAATCTTATTCAGCTTATTAGCATCAGAGGCCTGCACACTACTACCCCAGCACGTGATTGCAAAAAAGATGGCACTTGCCACCACAGATTGGTAGAACATTTCTAACATTTTGCTATACAGATGTTAAGAACGCTGGAGGAAGAGCCCGGAGGCCTGAATTCGTAGCTGAGTTAGTGTGGGTGTAGTTTACTGAAAGACACCCGTAAAATGTATAACCTTTATTCAATATCAATTCAGATTCACATAGTGTAAATACCCCTCAATATAATTGCCTATATAGCCCCGAGGCCTAAATTCGTAGCTGAGTTAGTGTGGGTGTACAACAACCGAATACATCGCACCATCGGTTACACTCCTTATACCTTGTTGTTCGGTGACCCAGGAAGTGACATTACCGACTGGAGCTGGACCCAGAGGAGGACTACCCATGGACGGGGGTGTCTACCTGGGTCCGAGAACATTGTAATCGCCTGCAGACTTTAAAGACCAGATTACAGGAAATGGAGCATTCAGAAACTACCCCTCTGCGAGAGACAGCTCTTCAAGCTAGGGACCGGGTGTTGGTTCGAGATAAACGCCCTCAAGATAAGCTGGAGTACCGGTGGGAGAATATTCTGTATCAGGTGAAGCGATGAATCAACTCCGAAGGGCCCGTCTAAGAGCTCCAACCTGAAGGGGAAGAAAACGCTTCCACTCGTATAGTCCACCGAAACATGCTTCAACTCTGTCAAGAGATCCTGACCGAATAGAGGAGGTGCAAGATGCTCCCGAAGTACCCCCATCAGACATTTCTGATTGTGAAGAAGAGGAAGATCCTGAATAGCCGCCTGTGAGACAAAGAGAGGCGAGAGCTTGCAGTCCCTATAATGGCTGTACCGTTGGAAATGGGCATGTCCCCGCCCTCACTGTACAACTCGTCTACCCAATTGGACTCAGCTACTCTTTCTGACTTGCAGCGCTCCGAATAGGCAACAGCCGGAATACCCCCCAACCGATACAATCAAGACCAATTTATTTGGCAACAAATTGTTCAAGGAATTGAAGAATGTCAATGTACTTTACAGGAACTCTTATCCATGGAGTGGTGAGGAAAAGGAAAGGGAGAGTGTAAGAAGATAGACCAGACCTGACTGGGGTACCTCTCTTGCATCGGCTTCGAAACCATCGGGGCTGTCACCATTGTTGCCTGGGGAAAGTTTTCTAACCCGGACTGACCTTTGCACTTGACAGCAGGGGGCAGGACCATGATAAAAGGCTCCGTGTGGGAAAGAGAGGGTAGACTTGGTGGGAAGACAGAGCGCGCAGCAGGGGAAGGTTTGTGCTCCATCCTATGAGCATTGTGTGAGCACAGGCCCGCGCTAGAGATTCCCTGTGTCCAGTTACACTGACTTTGGACAGACTTCTGACGGGTGCCCGTTGGCCCCTGTTACTGCTAGTTACAGACGTTTCGGGCCGGTGGATACTGTGCCCATTCTGCCTAAGACAAACCGGGTGACTCAACCATAACTGCGTTATTGCTCACCTGTATACCCCCGCCGAGATGAGTCACGCTACGGCGGTGTAACAGACTGTGCTGCACCCCGTATGACGAACCTAGGATCCAGGACCCCACTTGGAACAAAGAGGACTCATCCCCATCACCGGGAACTGGAGCTCCAGCTTCGACAGAACTAAACCGGAGTCATCATGCACCAGTTGCGCAGGCACCACCGTTGGAACTTAAAGGGAACCTGTCACCTGAATTTGGCGGGACCGGTTTTGGGTCATATGGGCGGAGTTTTCGGGTGTTTGATTCACCCTTTCCTTACTCGCTGTCTGCATGCTGGCTGCAATATTGGATTGAAGTTCATTCTATGTCCTCCGTAGTACACACCTGCACAAGGCAAGATTGCCTTATGCAGGCGTGTACTACGGAGGATAGATAATGAACTTCAATCCAATATTTCAGCCAGCATGCAGCCAGCGGGTAGGGAAAGGGTGAATCAAACACCCAAAAACTCCGCCCATATGACCCAAAACCGGTCCCGCCAAATTCAGGTGACAGGTTCCCTTTAAAGGCTCTGCAGCCAGGAAGCCGGCGGACTGATAAGTTTACCCTTTTATTAATAGTTGCTTAACCTGTTACCTCGCCCCGTATCCATATCTTGCCAATAACAACCCCCTATACATCCTGCTTAGTTCATTACCTCCCTGCGTGGCGTATACCCCTGTTAATAAACCTGTTAACTCTTGCTCTGCCTGCTGTCTGTTACTGCATCCTGTTACCTGTTGACACCTGCTCTACTCAGCATACATCAAATGTCCATTCCAACAGATGCTCAGTAGATTCTTGTCAATATGAACTGTTCTTCTCAGCACACAGTGACAATGCACTTTTTAATAAGCTCTGATCAAAAGCGACAAGCCGGCTTTAGAGCGCACTGTCATTGTACAGTGTCAGTAAAGAATGAGCGAGCAGAGGCCAGCGCCACCCCTACAAATGACATCACTTGCGATGGCGGGACTGGTCTCTGATTGCTCACTTTCTCCTTACAATGTGGACTGACTGTGCGCTCTGTTCTTAGCTCATCACTTCTGATCAGAGCTGGCGAGAGAGAAATGTTCTTTTTTTGGCTATTTTTGTTTTCTGATCTTTGGGGGCGCTTAGAATCAAAGAGTCGATCCCACCTTCAAAACAGAGGTTGAGCTATTTGGTGCACAACTATATTACAATGGATAATGGATCTTTTTGTGTTAACCCCTTTACCCCCAAGGGTGGTTTGCACGTTAATGACCGGGCCAATTTTTACAATTCTGACCACTGTCCTTTTATAAGGTCATAACTCTGGAACGCTTCAACGGATCCCGGTGATTCTGACATTGTTTTCTCGAGACATATTGTACTTCATGATAGTGGTAACATTTCTTTGATATTGATATATCAAATATATATATATATAAAATGAAAATTTGGCAAAAATTTCGCAATTATCCAACTTTGAATTTTTATGCAACTAAATCACAGAGATATTCAAAACAGAGGTGGAGGGCTCCATCTAATATAATCACAAAAGACAGGGGTTCAACCCACAGCATGACCTACAGTAAGATCCATAAACACCAAGAAAAAGATGTCATGCTATATAAAGGGGACCACCACACAATAACGAAAGTGTATTAAAAATAATAACTTCAAATACTTTATTATGTCGACCAAAAAGACACAAAACAACACACTACAATTTAAAAACATTTAAAAGAGACAAAAATAACATCATAGATTCCTATAAGGAACCTCCCCCTGGACACATGATATATAGTATATGATAGGAGTACAAATGACAAAATGATTGTTAGATCAAAGGTACAGCTGCTCTAGAAACACATTCGGACAGGTGACAAAACAGTACATAGCATAGCATATCAGTACAAAGTGAAAATAAGTATATATGCCTGGCCCAGTTCCCAGCACACAGTCATAGGCACTAGTACAAGAATATGTGGTCCTGTTATGAGGCCAGATGGTAGCTATAGAAATAAATCTAGCAAATATCCCAGATGTATACCATATACAACAAATATGTCCATATAGGCAAATAAAGACCAATATGTAGATGTATAGACGACGAATGTATCCCTTATGGACAGATAGTGACCAAGGGCTAGATAGAAAAGGTACACAGTATCTAGGATTAGTGAAGTAAATCACTTTAAACGCCCCCACATATATATCAGATGTATAGACAGCCAAGAGGTGATCAGCCTCTAATGCTGAAGTTCATTTATGGGGGTTGGCATTTGTCCCATATGCTAAGAAATTAGACTGAATGTTGTAATAGTCCTCAGCCTGGGCATGTAAACCTGAGGAAAACAGACTGGTACTGTTCTTAGGGACTATCTGGACCTGGTGAAGCTATCCAGAGCCCCACTATATATCGATACAGCCCCAATACACAATGTACGCAGCATATAGAAGAATAAGGCCCACTACATAGGGCAGAATGCTCCAGGCTAGAAGCAGCTATACCAATAGAACATGACCAAAAATACCCATCCTAATAGAGGTCCAGGGGGCAGAAGAAATTTTGAAATTTCGCAATTTTCCAACTTTGAATTTTTATGCCCTTAAATCACAGAGATATGTCACACAAGATACTTAATAAGTAACATTTCCCACATGTCTACTTTACATCAGCACAATTTTGGAACCAACATTTTTTTTAGGGAGTTATAAGGGTTAAAAGTTGACCAGCAATTTCTCATTTTTACAACACCATTTTTTTTTTTTAGGGACCACATCTCATTTGAAGTCATTTTGAGGGGTCTATATGATAGAAAATAACCAAGTGTGACACCATTCTAAAAACTGCACCCCTCAAGGTGCTCAAAACCACATTCAAGAAGTTCATTAACCCTTCAGGGGTTTCACAGGAATTTTTGGAATGTTTAAATAAAAATGAACATTTTAACTTTTTTTCACAAAAAATTTACTTCAACTCCAATTAGTTTTATTTTACCAAGGGTAACAGGAGAAATTGGACCCCAAAAGTTGTTGTACAATTTGTCCTGAGTACGCCGATACCCCATATGTGGGGGTAAAACATTGTTTGGGCGCATTGTAGAGCTCGGAAGGGAAGGAGGGCAATTTGACTTTTCAATGCAAAATTGACTGGAATTGAGATGGGACGCCATGTTGTGTTTGGAGAGCCCCTGATGTGCCTAAACATTGAAATCCCCCACAAGTGACACCATTTTGGAAAGTAGACCCCCTAAGGAACTTATCTAGATGCATGGTGAGTACTTTGACCCAATAAGTGATTCACAGAAGTTTATAATGCTGAGCCGTTAAAATAAAAAATCATATTTTTTCACAAAAATTATCTTTTTGCCCCCAATTTTTTATTTTCCCAAGGGTAGGAGAAGAAATTGGACCCCAAAAGTTGTTGTACAATTTATCCTGAGTACGCTGATACCCCATATGTGGGGGAAAACCACTGTTTGGGCGTATGGGAGAGCTCGGAAGGTAAGGAGTGCTGTTTGACAGGAATTGAGATGGGATGCCATGTTGCGTTTAGAGAGCCACTGATGTGCCTAAATATTGAAACCCCCCACAAGTGACACCATTTTGGAAAGTAGACCCCCTAAGGAACTAATCTAGATGTGTGGTGAGCACTTTGAACCCCTAAGTGTTTCACTACAGCTTATAAAACAGAGCCGTGAAAATAAAAAATCTTTTTTTTTTTCCACAAAAAATTATTTTTTAGCCCCCAGTTTTGTATTTTCCCTAGGGTAACAGGAGAAGTTGGACCACAAAAGTTGTTGTTTAATGTGTCCTGAGTAGCTGATACCCCATATTTTGGGGTAAACCCCTGTTTGGGCCCACAGGAGAGCTCGGAAGAGAAGGAGCACTGTTTTACTTTTTCAACGCAGAATTGGCTGGAATTGAGATCAGACGCCATGTCGCGTTTGGAGAGCCCTTGATGTGCCTAAACAGTGGAAACCCCCCAATTATAACTGAAACCCTAATCCAAACACATCCCTATCCCTAATCCCAACGGTAACCCTAACCACACCCCTAACCTTGACACACCCCTAACCCTAATCCCAACCCTATTCCCAACCGTAAATGTAATCCAAACCCTAACTTTAGCCCCAACCCTAACCCTAACTTTAGCCCCAACCCTAACTGTAGCCTTAACCCTAGCCCCAGCCCTAACCCTAGCCCTAACCTTAACCCTAACCCTAACGGTAAAATGGAAATAAATACATTTTTTAAATTTTTCCCTAACTAAGGGGGTGATGAAGGGGGGTTTGACTTACTTTTATAGCGGGTTTTTTAGCGGATTTTTATGATTGGCAGCCGTCACACACTGAAAGACGCTTTTTATTGCAAAAAATATTTTTTGCGTTACCACATTTTGAGAGCTATAATTTTTCCATATTTTGGTCCACAGAGTCATGTGAGGTCTTGTTTTTTGCGGGATGAGTTGACGTTTTTATTGGTAACATTTTCGGGCATGTGACATTTTTTGATCGCTTTTTATTCAGATTTTTGTGAGGCAGAATGACCAAAAACCAGCTATTCATGAATTTCTTTTGGGGGAGGCGTTTATACCGTTCCGCGTTTGGTAAAATGGATAAAGAAGTTTTATTCTTCGGGTCAGTACGATTACAGCGATACCTCATTTATATCTTTTTATTTTTAGGTTTTGGCGCTTATATGATAAAAACTATGGTATAGAAAAAATAATTATTTTTGCATCGCTTTATTCTCAGGACTATAACTTATTTATTTTTTCGCTGATGATGCTGAATGGTGGCTCGTTTTTTGTGGGACAAGATGACGCTTTCAGCGGTACCATGGTTATTTATATCCGTCTTTTTGATCGCGTGTTATTCCACTTTTTGTTTGGCGGTATGATAATAAAGCGTTGTGTTTTGCCTTGTTTTTTTTTTTTATTTTACAGTGTTCACTGAAGGGGGTAATTAGCGGGACAGTTTTACAGGTCGGGACGTTACGGACGCATATATATATATATGTATTAGTCAGAATTGGAACAGCATCACGTATTACCGCAGTTGTCGTGCAGCGCTTTCCCAACCAATGTTCAAATGGCTTCCAATAATAGAGATAAAAAAAGGAAAACAGCACAAAAATTAAAGAAAAACGGGCTTTAATGCCTGAATGGCGTGGCAACGTTTCGGATATGGTATCCTTTCTCAATATAATAATAATATAATATTTTTTTTTTTTAGGAATTTTTAAAAAAATTTTTTTACACATGTGAATATATTTTTTTTTACACTATAACATTGCCCCAGGAGGGGCATCATGTTATAGTGTAAGATCGCTGATCTGACACTTTGCTGTGCACTGTGTCAGATCAGCGATCTGACGTGCACTCCTGGAGGCTTCCCGGCGCCTGCTCCGAGCAGGCGCTGTGAAGCCACCTCCCTGCAGGACGTCAGCTGCGATAGTCAGTTGACACCCGGCCACGATCGGCCGCGCTCCCCCCGTGAGCGCGGCCGATCGCTATGACGTACTATCCCGTCGAGGGTCAGATAGGCCCAGGTCACCTCGACGGGATAGTACATCTAAGGTCAGAGAGGGGTTAAAGTGGTGAAAAACAGATAATAGGGATGCGTGACTCCCTCTTAGGCTGCTTTCACACATCAGTTTTTTGCCATCCATCACAATCCATCGAATTGTGAAAAAAACGGATCCGTCGCAGATTGTGAAAAACTGATGCGACAGATGTTTATTTTTGCCGGATCTGACTAGCTGATCCAGCTAATTGGATCCTAAAAAAATCGGAGCATGCTCAGTTAAAAAACGGGATCAGTCGCCGAATCCGTCGCTGTCCGTTTTTTCGACGGACACAAAAAAAGTTACTATGTCGGTTTTCTCCGGGTGCCGGATAAACTATTTTCGACGGATCTGGCGAAAAGCGGATGAAATGTGAGGCCATCCCTCGCAATTAATTTGTCTTAAATGAAAAAAAACATAAAAGAGAATGAAGCAAAAAGCAAAACATTGATAATTTCACACAAAACTCCAAAAATGGGCCAGACAAAAGTATTGGCACCCTCAGCCTAATACTTGGTTGCACAACCTTTAGCCAAAATAACTGCGACCAACCGCTTCTGGTAACCATCAATGAGTTTCTTACAATGCTCTGCTGGAATTTTAGACCATTCTTCTTTGGCAAACTGCTCCAGGTCCCTGATATTTGAAGGGTGCCTTCTCCAAACTGCCATTTTTAGATCTCTCCACAGGTGTTCTATGGGATTCAGGTCTGGACTCATTGCTGGCCACCTTAGAAGTCTCCAGTGCTTTCTCTCAAACCATTTTCTAGTGCTTTTTGAAGTGTGTTTTGGGTCATTGTCCTGCTGGAAGACCCATGACCTCTGAGGGAGACCCAGCTTTCTCACACTGGGCCCTACATTATGTTGTAAAATTTGTTGGTAGTTTTCAGACTTCATAATACCATGCACACGGTCAAGCTATTCAATGCCAGAGGCAGCAAAGCAACCCCAAAACATCAGGGAACCTCCGCCATGTTTGACTGTAGGGACCGTGTTCTTTTCTTTGCCTCTTTTTTTTCTCCTGTAAACTCTATGTTGATTGACACGATAATGCAAAAAACCATAGCTGAGGGATTTTTGCACATCTGACCATGGTCCTGAAAGCATATGGCAGCTGTGACCCCTCTCTCTCTCTCTCTCTCCCCCACTGAATACAACAAACCAGCCCTAGGGCAGACACTGGGTAACTTGAAGCTTGTGTGTGAGCAGGGTGTGGCTTTAAACTGCAGGTGACCAATCCTGCAAAGCCACCTGTTGTTGTAGTCTAAGAACATAAATATCTCTGACCTCAGTACATTTCATTAACCAGCCCTTTAGTGATGTCACGAGGCTGCAGTTTATAAGTCTCTACACTTAACCCAGCCTTCAGTCTTACCTGAGGAGCTCTTACTGCCAGCTCCCTGATGAACTGGGATATTTGGAGCTCCGCCCACTAGCCTGGTTTTGCCTGAAATGACCTGAACACATGTAAGTGTTAACTTCTCATTTAATCCCTGTTATTTTATAATTACCCTTGTACATATTTTCAATTGTCTCATTTGTAACATCCTTGTAATATTTTGATAAACACTGCCTAATCTTTCGGAGTAAAATATTTAAACTACTAGTTTTGTTCTTCCTGCTCTAAAATGTACCCTAAGTCTTCTGAAGGGAATTACGTTACTGTTTTGGGTTAGCTTCGGACCCGTTTAATTGAAGCTAATGGCAGAATACCTTGTTTTGTGCTTTTGGGAGTTGTCATAGCGACGGCGGCGTTGATAATTATTGTTCCTGCCTGAGTGGGAGTAGTTATATCGCCTTGCTGCAGCGTGCCCAATAGCCAGTACCTAGCAGGCAGCCTTTCTGGCAACTAATTACCCTAGGTGCAGTACCTAATCTGACCTGAGGGTAAGGGGGCGCCAGAGAGCTGCAAGTTTGCAAGCGGAACTGTAAAGCGGGATATACATAAATCCCTGCAGTTCGTGTTCTATTGCAGAGCAGTGGGATAACTAAAATAAGCCCCTGCGGTAAACTAAGAGGTCAATAGCCTTGTGTGTGTTTTCATCACATTGTAGAAGTGGAGGAATAACTAAGATAAGCCACCCTTCACATGTGATAGCCGTCTGTTGGCCTAAAGACACCCCGATCCGTGACGGTCACGGTGTGAATCGTGACATTGATGCCTTTGCCCAAAAAGCTCTACTTTTGTCTCATCTGACCAGAGAACATTCTTCCAAAACGTTTTAGGCTTTCTCAGGTAAGTTTTGGCAAACTCCAGCCTGGCTTTTTTATGTCTCGGGGTAAGAAGTGGGGTCTTCCTGGGTCTCCTACCATACTGCCCTTTACTTTTGTACCCTCGGACTGCAGGGCAGCTTGAACTTGTTTAGATGTTAGTTGAGGATCTTTATCCAACATCCGCACAATCTTGCGTTGAAATCTCTTGTCAATTTTCCTTTTCCGTCCACATCTAGGGAGGTTAGCCACAGTGACATGGGCTTTACACTTCTTGATGACACTGCGCACGGTAGATACAGGAACATTCAGGTCTTTGGAGATGGACTTGTAGCCTTGAGATTGCTCATGCTTCCTCACAATTTGGTTTCTCAAGTCCTCAGACAGTTCTTTGGTCTTCTTTCTTTTCTCCATGCTCAATGTGGTACACACAAGGACACAGGACAGAGGTTGAGTCAACTTTAATCCATGTCAACTGGCTGCAAGTGTGATTTAGTTATTGCCAACACCTGTTAGGTGCCACAGGTAAGTTACAGGTGCTTTTAATTACACTAATTAGAGAAGCATCACATGATTTTTGTAACAGTGCCAATACTTTTGTCCACCTCCTTTTTTATGTTTGGTGTGGAATTATATCCAATTTGGCTTTAGGACAATTCTTTTTGTGTTTTTTCATTTAAGACAAATTAAATGAAGATAATAATACCAAAGAATTTGTGATTGCAATCATTTTCAGGAAGAAATCGAGTATTATCTGACAGAATTGCAGGGGTGTCAGCACTGGCGTAGCTAGCGCTTTTGCCGCCCGGGGCTGTTCCCGAGTTTGGCGCCCCCCCCCATTGCCGTCACTCAACGCCGGGCACCGCCCCTTCAGCGCTGTTTACCCATGAAATCCGGCGCCTGCGCTGTGTATCTCTGTTTGGTACAGGCGCAGAGAGCTCTGGCCATCTGATGTCACAGCTAGGCTTGCAGACTGCGCCTGTGCGGCGAGTGCGGCCACCCACCTTGGTAAACCCAGCCCCGCAGTGTGTTATGCATTATGCAGAGTGCGGGGCTGGGATTCACAAGCAGGGCGGCCACACAGGCGCAGTCTGCAAGCCTGGCTGTGACGTCAGACGGCCAGAGCTCTCTGCGCCTGCACCAGACAGTGATACACAGCGCAGGCGCCGGATTTCATGGGTAAACAGCACGGAGGGGGTGGCGCCCGGAGCCCCTGAAGATTTGAGTGACGGCAATGTGGTGTTACAAGCAGGGGGGTGAGGACCTGCCTCCGTGGATAAAGACAGGTATTTTGGCGAAAATATAAAACGCTTTATTTTGGTAATACATGCACCTAAAACTAAAAGAGCCACCTTGTTAGAATACAGCATCACTGCTGCACAAGGTGGCTCTTTTAGTTTATAACGGCTGGAGGGGGTGACAGTCGGACTGGGGTGTCTGGGGCCCACCAGAGGAATGGACTCTAGGGGCCCACCCTACAGCTATATGCAATTATCTGTCATTATAGTGGAGCATCAGCTGTAAAACACCGGCGGCTGCTGCACATCTACCATGTGCCCCAATAACTGGGATGTATAATTACGGTAGTTTACATTAATGGGGTTCTTGGTTAAAACAAGTTATCACCCATCCATGGGCTCCACAGGATAGGTGATCGCTTAGATCCGACCATTAGAAACTGCACCGATCGGAAGAATGGGGAATTTTTATCCCTGACAGGACACTTTTATCACTATTTTAAAATGCAGCGGCAGGTGGGATTTCTGACCGCAGCTCCATTCATTCTCTTTGGGGCTTCCAGAAAAAAACAAGTGCAGCCACAGAGTGAATGAATGGATCAGTGATCTAGTCGGACTTGCTACTCCAGTCTAATGGGGATAAACAGTTCCACATTTTGCTGAATGGGTCCAAGCAGTCAGACCCCCACCAATCAATACGTTATCACTTATCCTGTGGAGAGGTGATTACTTTTTTCCACAGGAAACCCCCTGTAAGTGCATCTCTGCCGCTGTGTACAAAGCATTAAAACTCTATTGGAAATAAACAATCTTCTCCTAATTAATATCAGAGAGCACAAATGACCGCCATACACAACACAATCCACCATACCAAGACCAATACCACCACATACAGGAAGAAATACCACCACACCATGACCAGACCACACCACATAGTGACCGAATAATACTACATATAAGGGACAAATACCGCCACACCATGACCAGATCACATATTACCACCACTTGGTGACCAAATAGCACATACAAGGGACAAATACCACAACACCATTTCCAGACCACATATTACCACCACATAGTGACTGAATACTACAATACTGGGCAGCACGGTGGCGCAGTGGTTAGCACTACAGCCTTGCAGCGCTGGAGTCCTGGGTTCTAGTCCCACCCAGGACAACATCTGCAAAGAGTTTGTATGTTCTCTCCGTGTTTGCGTGGGTTTCCTCCGGGCACTCCGGTTTCCTCCCACATTCCAAAGACATACTGATAGGAATTCTAGATTGTGAGCCCAATCGGGGACAGTGATGATAATGTGTGCAAAACTGTAAAGCGCTGTGGAATATGTTAGCGCTATATAAAAATAAAGATTATTATTTTATTATTATTACTGATCAGTAATAATAAAAAAAAAACACAATACTATCACCATAAGTGCCAGTATTCACAGGAGATCTGTACTTAGTATGCAGTGTCTGTGTAGAGGTAATACAGAGATTACTGGTGGTGTTATACACAGGAGCTCTGTATATAATGTATAGGTAATACAGAGATCACTGGTGGTGTTATACACAGGAGCTCTGTATATAATGTACAGGTAATACAGTGAGCACTGGTGACATTATACACAGGACCTCTGTATATAGTATACAGTGTATAGTGTCAGTGTAAAGGTAACAGTGACTCACCAGTGACGTCTCTAGGTGAAGTCCTTCATCTTTCATCCAGCACAGACCGCCATCATTTCTTCCAGCCAGGGCTCGTTTCTGCACGAAATAACACAGTTATCTCAAGCTCCGCTTGCAGAACACATTACTTAATTTTTCACAACTTCTACATTACACCACATGAAGAAAAAAAGGTGATATAGTGTCACTCTGCACAGTAACCGGACCGCCCCCCCCATTTAAAACAGTATACTCAAAAAATAAAATATATACATCACTGCAGTAATAATATCCCTTAATTAGCCCCTATGGTAATAATATTCCCCATCCTGGCCCCGTGTATCTCATTCCTGGCTCCAGCCATATGTTCTCGCATCCTGCCCTCATGAGTATCCATCCTGCCCCATATGATCTCCCCATACTGCCCCATCTGTCTCCATCGTATCCATCCTGCCCCATGTCTTTCATTCTGCCCCGTGTCTCCAATCATGCCCCGTATCTACATTCTGCCCATGCCTCCAGTCCTGCCCCCAGTGTGTCCAGCAATCTGCCCCAGTGTGTCCAGCATATTACCCCCAGTGTGTCCAGCAACCTGCCCCAGTATGTCCAGCATCTTGCCCCAGTGTCCAGCAATCTACCCCAGTATGTCAAGCATATTGCCCCAGTGTGTCCAGCAATCTGCCCCAGTATGTCCAGCATATTGCCCCAGTATGTCAAGCATATTGCCCCAGTGTGTCCAGTATTGCCCCCGGACAGTGTGTCCAGCAATCTGCCCCAGTGTGTCCGGCACTTTGCCCCAATGTGTCCAGCATATTACCCCCAGTGTGTCCAGCATTTCCCCCAGTGTGTCCAGCATTGCCCCCAGTGTGTTCAGCAATCTGCCCCAGTGTCCAGCATTGCCCCCAGGGTGTCCAGCAATCTGCCCCAGTGTGTCCAGCATTGCCCCAGTGTGTCCAGCAATCTGCCCCAGTGTGTCCAGCATTGCCCCAGTGTGTCCAGCAATCTGCCGCAGTGTCCAGCATTGCCCCAGTGTGGCCAGCAATCTGCCCCAGTGTCCAGCATATTACCCCCAGTGTGTCCAGCAATCTGCCCCAGTGTCTCCAGCATTGCCCCCAGTGTGTCCAGCAATCTGCCCCAGTTTGTCCAGCATATTGCCCCAGTGTGTCCAGCAATCTGCCCCAGTGTGTCCAGCAATCTGCCCCAGTGTGTCCAGCAATCTGCCCCAGTGTCCAGCATTGCCCCAGTGTGTCCAGCAATCTGCCCCAGTGTCCAGCATATTACCCCCAGTGTGTCCGCAATCTGTCCCAGTGTCTCCAGCATTGCCCCCAGTCTGCCCCAGGGTCTCCAGCATTGCCCCAGTGTGTCCAGCAATCTGCCCCAGTGTCCAGCATTGCCCCAGTGTCCAGCATTGCCCCAGTGTGTCCAGCAATCTGCCCCAGTGTCCAGCATATTACCCCCAGTGTGTCCAGCAATCTACCCCAGTGTCTCCAGCATTGCCCCCAGTGTGTCCAGCAATCTGTCCCAGGGTCTCCAGCATTGCCCCAGTGTGTCCAGCAATCTGCCCCAGTGTCCAGCATTGCCCCAGTGTGTCCAGCAATCTGCCCCAGTGTCCAGCATATTACCCCCAGTGTGTCCAGCAATCTGCCCCAGTGTCCAGCATATTACCCCCAGTGTGTCCAGCAATCTGCCCCAGTGTCCAGCATATTACCCCCAGTGTGTCCAGCAATCTGCCCCAGTGTCTCCAGCATTGCCCCAGTGTGTCCAGCAATCTGCCCCAGTGTCCAGCATATTACCCCCAGTGTCCAGCATATTACCCCCAGTGTGTCCAGCAATCTGCCCCAGTGTCTCCAGCATTGCCCCATTGTGTCCAGCAATCTGCCCCAGTGTCCAGCATATTACCCCCAGTGTGTCCAGCAATCTGCCCCAGTGTCCAGCATATTACCCCCATTGTGTCCAGCAATCTGCCCCAGTGTCCAGCATATTACCCCCAGTGTGTCCAGCAATCTGCCCCAGTGTCCAGCAATCTGCCCCAGTATCCAGCATTGCCCCAGTGTGTCCAGGAATCTGCCCCAGTGTCCAGCAATCTGCCCCAGTGTCCAGCAATCTGCCCCAGTGTGTCCAGCATTGCCCCCAGTGTCCAGCAATCTGCCCCAGTGTGTCCAGCAATCTGCCCCAGTGTCCAGCATATTACCCCCAGTGTGTCCAGCAATCTGCCCCAGTGTCCAGCAATCTGCCCCAGTGTCCAGCATTGCCCCAGTGTGTCCAGGAATCTGCCCCAGTGTGTCCAGGAATCTGCCCCAGTGTCCAGCAATCTGCCCCAGTGTCCAGCATATTACCCCCAGTGTGTCCAGCAATCTGCCCCAGTGTCCAGCAATCTGCCCCAGTGTCCAGCAATCTGCCCCAGTGTCCAGCATTGCCCCAGTGTGTCCAGGAATCTGCCCCAGTGTCCAGCAATCTGCCCCAGTGTCCAGCAATCTGCCCCAGTGTGTCCAGCATTGCCCCCAGTGTCCAGCAATCTGCCCCAGTGTGTCCAGCATATTACCCCCAGTGTGTCCAGCAATCTGCCCCAGTGTCCAGCATATTACCCCCAGTGTGTCCAGCAATCTGCCCCAGTGTCCAGCAATCTGCCCCAGTGTCCAGCAATCTGCCCCAGTGTCCAGCATTGCCCCCAGTGTGTCCAGCAATCTGCCCCAGTGTCCAGCATTGCCCCCAGTGTCCAGCAATCTGCCCCAGTGTCCTGCATTGCCCCAGTGTGTCCAGCAATCTGCCCCAGGGTCTCCAGCATTGCTCCAGTGTGTCCAGCAATCTGCCCCAGTATCCAGCATTGCTCCAGTGTGTCCAGCAATCTGCCCCAGTGTGTCCAGCAATCTGCCCCAGTATCCAGCATTGCTCCAGTGTGTCCAGCAATCTGCCCCAGTGTCCAGCAATCTGCCCCAGTGTCCTGCATTGCTCCAGTGTGTCCAGCAATCTGCCCCAGTGTCCAGCATTGCCCCCAGTGTGTCCAGCATTGCCCCCAGTGTCCAGCAATCTGCCCCAGGGCCTCCAGCATTGCTCCAGTGTGTCTAGCAATCTGCCCCAGGGTCCAGCAATCTGCCCCAGTGTCCTGCATTGCCCCAGTGTGTCCAGCAATCTGCCCCAGGGTCTCCAGCATTGCTCCAGTGTGTCCAGCAATCTGCCCCAGTGTCCTGCATTGCTCCAGTGTGTCCAGCAATCTGCCCCAGGGTCTCCAGCATTGCCCCAGTGTGTCCAGCATTGCCCCCAGACAGTGTGCCCAGCAATCTATCTGCCCCAGTGTGTCCAGCATATTACCTCCAGTGTGTCTGAGTCAGACATAAAGAAAAAAAAAAGTAAAATCCTCACCTCTTCCGTTCCCAGCGCAGGTCCGGTGCACTCAGCGTCTCTCTGGCTCTGCAACGCTCAGGACAGAGAGGCTAAGTGTGCAGTGATGACGTCATCGCACCCCCTGCCCTGAGACGTCGCAGAGTCAGAGGGCGCTGAGGACACTGCAGCTGCTGCAGGAACCAGGAGAGGTGAGTATTAGAACGGGGGGACCAATGCCAGCGCTGGCATCAGGGGGGGGCCCTAGTCGTGGCGGCGGTCGGCGCCGCCCGAAGATTTAAAGGGCCCGCGTCTCTATTTTTTTTTCTTCCTCCTCCTCCTCCTCTCTGGGTCGGACCCGCCTCACACCCCCCCCCCCCCCCTGCACCCTCCTTCCTACGCCACTGGGTGTCAGTACTTTTGGCCACAACTGTACATTAGAGTTGTCCACTCTCCCTCCCTATGCTGTTATTAATCTATGTTCTGGGTGTAAGGTAATAAATGTCATAAAAAAGTGTTAATAATGAAAAGAGATGTAGTGCAATATGTTGTTATCCATTTTGCTTGGTCCTGTTATTTATTCATTGTATGTTTTGGTAGTGCTGTCAGAAAATCTCAGCAGGCGGTGTGTGAGCAAAGTTGTTGTTTTTTTTTAATACCAATTCTATCCACAGTTTAGAGGGCGATGATGGAGCCAGTCTAACGATCTAGTTAGGACGACTATGTCAGGGTATAAGGCCATAGACTAAAGCCTCACAGTAAACGATCCCTGAATATCGGGCACATCCATAGCCTTATTACTGCCCCCTGAAACATGACCACAGTCTAGGGAGAGTCATTGAGAAAAATGAGGAAACACGAACTAAAAACATTTAACTGATCAATATCGTAAAACACAAAAGTAAAACTGTGATGTATTTTATATACTAATAATACAATGATGTCGCTATTCCATGGTGTTTCACCATTCAGAGGTTCCAGGTTCAATGTCAGACACTGAGTGTTGGACACAAAAGGTAATAAGTGTTTGTAGAATAAGGTCCGGCCACCGGCCACTATCTGTATAAAGACTGAATTTTATCAGTTAACAGAATACATAGTTACGTTTGATAAATGTGAAAAAAATGTAAGTAAACCTAGAAGTATTTTTATTTATTTTTTATTGTAATTAATAATAATCTTTATTTTTAGATAGTGCTAAATTCCCTATCAGTATGTCTTTGGAATGTGGGAGGAAACCGGAGAACCCGGAGGAAACCCACGCAAACACGGAGAGAACATACAGACTCTTTGCAGATGTTGTCCAAGGTGGGATTTGAACCCAGCGCTGCAAGGCTGCTGTGCTAACCACTGAGCCACCGTGCTGCCCATATAACTAATAATAGGATGGAAGGATAAGGGAGGGGTAAAACTAGGAACAGAACCAGTAGACACAATCATAGTCAGGGAGTCAGCCGGGGTCAGATGCCAGGTGATCAGTAGAAGAATGTGAAGGTCCTTCTATACAGGTAATTAATAATAGGATAGAAGGACAATTTTTTTTTTGTAATTAATAATAGGATAGAAGGATAAAGGACAGAATCAGTAGAGACAATCATAGTCAGGGAGTCAGCCGGGGTCAGATGCCAGGTGATCCGTAGAAGCAGTGATGGTGGATCTGCTGGACTTCTTGTCTTTCAGATGGTTTTAGGGCAACAGGCGCAACAAGCAAATGCTCGAGCAGCCCTGGATAATCCGCGCCGGTGGGATGATAAGATCCGGCGGAAGACGGAACCTGTGAGAACAGAAGTAAATATAATGTAAGTGATGGGACTCCATATGGCACCATACTACTGTGCGGTCACTGTGGCTGCACGGCAGAGGAATATTATCACACAGAGGTCAGGGATCATTGTCAGCCATCATACATGTGAGGTCAGGGATCATTGTCAGCCATCATACATGTGAGGTCAGGGATCATTGTCAGCCATCATACATGTGAGGTCAGGGATCATTGTCAGCCATCATACATGTGAGGTCAGGGATCATTGTCAGCCATCATACAAGTGAGGTCAGGGATCATTGTCAGCCATCATACATGTGAGGTCAGGGATCATTGTCAGGCATCATACATGTGAGGTCAGGGATCATTGTCAGCCATCATACATGTGAGGTCAGGGATCATTGTCAGCCATCATACATGTGAGGTCAGGGATCATTGTCAGCCATCATACTTGTGAGGTCAGGGATCATTGTCAGCCATCATACATGTGAGGTCAGGGATCATTGTCAGCCATCATACATGTGAGGTCAGGGATCATTGTCAGCCATCATACATTTGAGGTCAGGGATTATTGTCAGCCATCATACATGTGAGGTCAGGGATCATTGTCAGCCATCACACATGTGAGGTCAGGGATCATTGTCAGCCATCATACTTGTGAGGTCAGGGATCATTGTCAGCCATCATACATGTGAGGTCAGGGATCATTGTCAGCCATCATACATGTGAGGTCAGGGATCATTGTCAGCCATCATACATTTGAGGTCAGGGATCATTGTCAGCCATCATACATGTGAGGTCAGGGATCATTGTCAGCCATCACACATGTGAGGTCAGGGATCATTGTCAGCCATCACACATGTGAGGTCAGGGATCATTGTCAGCCATCACACATGTGAGGTCAGGGATCATTGTCAGCCATCACACATGTGAGGTCAGGGATCATTGTCAGCCATCACACATGTGAGGTCAGGGATCATTGTCAGCCATCATACATGTGAGGTCAGGGATCATTGTCAGCCATCATACATGTGAGGTCAGGGATCATTGTCAGCCATCATACATGTGTGGTCAGGGATCATTGTCAGCCATCACACATGTGAGGTCAGGGATCATTGTCAGCCATCACACATGTGAGGTCAGGGATCATTCAGCGACCAATCAGCGACGGGCACAGTCCGGCGGCAAAATGGCCGTTCCTTACTCCCCGCAGTCAGTGCCCGCAGTCCATACTCCCCCCCCAGTCAGCGCTCACACAGGGTTAATGGCAGCGTTAACGAACCGCGTTATGCCGCGGTGTAATGCACTCCGTTAACGCAGCTATTAACCCTGTGTGACCAACTTTTTACTATTGAAGATGCCTATGCAGCATCAATAGTAAAAAGATCTAATGTTAAAAATAATTAAAAAAAATAAAAAATAGTTATATACTCACCGTCCGTCGGCCCCTCGGATCCAGAATAGGCCTTTCCTTCTCCTCGCGACGCTCCGTTGACCGCTCCTTGCATTGCGATCTCGCGAGACCGCTACGTCATCATCTTGCGAGACCGCAATGCACTCTTGAGACCGGAGTGTGCGAGGAGCATCGGTAAGCGCTTCGCCTGGATCCGTGGGCCAACGGAAGTTGAGTATATAACTATTTTTTACTTTAATTCTTTTTTTAACAGGGATATGATGCCCACATTGCTATATACTATGTGGGCTGTGCAATATAGTACGTGGGCTGTGCAATAGACTACGTGGGCTGTGCAATATACTACGTGGGCTGTGCTATATACTGCGTGGGCTGTGCAATACACTGCATGGGCTGTGCAATATACTACGTGGGCTGTGCAATATACTGTGTGGGCTGTGCTATATACTGTGTGGGCTGTGCAATACACTGCATGGGCTGTGCAATATACTACGTGGGCTGTGCAATATACTATATGGGCTGTGCAATATACTGTGTGGGCTGTGCAATATACTATATGGGCTGTGCAATATACTGTGTGGGCTGTGCTATATACTGTGTGGGCTGTGCAATATACTACGTGGGCTGTGCAATATACTACGTGGGCTGTGCAATATACTACGTGGGCTGTGCAATATACTACGTGGGCTGTGCTATATACTGTGTGGGCTGTGCAATACACTGCATGGGCTGTGCAATATACTACGTGGGCTGTGCAATATACTATATGGGCTGTGCAATATACTGTGTGGGCTGTGCAATATACTGTGTGGGCTGTGCAATATACTGCGTGGGCTGTGCAATATACTACGTGGGCTGTGCAATATACTGCGTGGGCTGTGCTATATACTACGTGGGCTGTGCAATACACTGCATGGGCAGTGCAATATACTACGTGGGCTGTGCAATATACTACGTGGGCTGTGCTATATACTGTGTGGACTGTGCAATACACTGCGTGGGCTGTGCAATATACTGCGTGGGCTGTGCTATATACTGCATGGGCTGTGCAATATACTACGTGGGCTGTGCAATATACTATGTGGGCTGTGCAATATACTGCGTGGGCTGTGCAATATACTACGTGGGCTGTGCAATATACTATGTGGGCTGTGCAATATACTGCGTGGGCTGTGCAATATACTGCGTGGGCTGTGCAATATACTGCGTGGGCTGTGCTATATACTACGTGGGCTGTGCAATATACTAACTGGGCTGTGCAATATACTACGTGGGCTGTGCAATATACTACGTGGGCTGTGCAATGTACTATGTGGCTGTGCAATACACTACATGGCTGTGCTATACACTACGTGGACTGTGCTATACACTATGTGGCCTGTGTTATACACTACGTGGCCTGTGTTATACACTACGTGGCCTGTGTTATACACTACATGGGCTGTTATGCGCTACGTGGGCTATGTTATATGCTACATGGGCTATTATAAACTATGTGGCTGTGTTATATGCTATGTGGGCTGTTATACACTCCGTGGGCTGTGTTATATACTACGTGGCTGTGCTATATACTCCGTGGGCTGTGCTATATACTCCGTGGGCTGTGCGATATACTACGTGGCTGTGCTATATACTGCGTGGCTGTGCAATATACTACGTGGCTGTGCAATATACTATGTGGCTGTGCAATATACTATGTGGCTGTGCAATATACTACGTGGCTGTGCTATTTACTACGTGGGCTGTTATATACTACGTGGCTGTGCTATTTATTATGTGGGCTATTATATACTACGTGGCTGTGCTACATACTACGTGGCCGGCCGCGAACAATCAGAGACAGGCGGAGTCTGGCCACGAATTGGCGCGGGATTTGAACCACGCTTCGCTAATTGGTCGCGGCCGGCCGAAGACTGTGTATTCAATGTATTATTCTAAAATCTTCATAAATAAACTACATACATATTCTAGAATACTCGATGCGTTAGAATCGGGCTACCATCTAGTTATATCATAATAGGGCAGAATAAGTCCTATATAATGTACATAATCCCATCTGAGGGGCATTAGATGTGTCACTGATCTAGAGCAGTAAGGGCCCTGTGTGCCACCATGTGGTGCATCACTGATGATATTCTACTATAAGAGATTATGTCACCTTATGATGATGGAGGTTACTGGACGCTACAACGTATCTCACAGAATCCATGAAAGAAACTACAAAATTAGGGAACTAGAGGTACAGTATGGGCCCATGGGCAACATAATTGGGATCCATGAAACATGGATAACATAGGATAACTATTACAGAAAAACCATGTGGATATATTTGAGCCTTGAAGTCAACATTCCCATTGTTGGTGCTGTAGACATGGACATACCTGATAGTGGGGACGAGGATGACAAGATGATAATAGCGTCGTCATCAGATTCTTTCTGCCTGTTTCGAAGAATAAAAACATGTAAATTGCAAGAAAACACAGTATAAAAGGGGTTGTCTCACTAGAAGAACATGGACTAATGGGCCTAATAAGACATATGACTGCCATAGTGGGGAAGGTCTTCTGCTCAACGCTACCTTCTATAGATTGGAGCGGAACTAAGAATGTCTGGCATGTAATAATACATCTCTCCTACAGTGTAGGCAGCATGAAAAATGCATGACCGGTCACAGGTACGCAGATATGGGCTGTTATCACGAGCGGTTTCCTCTAACCTTGGGATGGTGGATTCTGCATTTGATACTATGGTAATTATGTCCTATATTTGGTGTTGTGCACATAAATCAGCCTAGACCTCCCAATAATGACCCCATAATCTACTCACATTTCTGAAATATTTGTGCTGGATTCTTGGGTATGATCTGGAGAAGACTTAGGATTCTCATTAATCTTCATCCTGGTAACGGTGGTACAGAGCTACATGCGGAAGCAATAAGATATTAAATAATTGTATGTCTACCTTCATAGGTCTTTTATATATATTTTGGATGTATTAACACATACTTACTTTAGAAAGCCTTTCAGAAGATGATGTAAAATTTCTGAAGACAAGGCTCTCATTGTCCTCACTTATGCCCTTCTCACCCTCTGAGACCAGATGTTTTTCCATATTAGAATGGTCTGCAAGACATAGGTAATGAAGTGTTATTAGAGGTTGTCAGTATAACACAGTCACCATTTATTAATGGGAACCAATTGTCACAAAATAAGGAAGACGAGGCAAACAGATACTTAGTTTAGATGACGTCTCCTACTTACTGATAAATAGGCTGGTGTCCACATCCTGATGCAAGGTGAGGAACGTATACCGGATTTTGACTTAGAAGGGTGTCAAAGTCTAAGTCATTAAGAAATGGATGACCCTTGATCTCAAAAGCTCCTCCTGGATAAAGGAAAACAAAAGTGATGCGGACATTGTCAGAGACAACTTCATATCTGAACAACGTATCTTAATTTGAACTAATTACACAACTGCGCAAACATGTAGGAAATAGAATGAAAATTTTAGCAAAGAGAACTATAAATGGAGAAGCTGATAGAGAATTAATGTTCCTCATGGACATTAGTGATGTGTCCTCGGTGTAACAAGGGAATATTGATATTATTGTATCTGTTACCTGTCCCAAGTCTATCCACAGGATTTGTTTTCAGCAGCTGAGTGATGAGGTCCTTAGCATCGGGTGGAGGACTGTAATGATGATCCCAAATGATATTTCCTGTTATATAGAAAATTAAAGAACATAAAACCTATTTACAGGACTGTAAGATAAAGCAAAGGAAGTAACTAAACCAAGATAACCAGTAAAAGCAATGATCAGATTATTTTACTTACCAGTGACAACATTTTCATAAAACTCAGATAGGGAAGCCCCATCAAATGGTGCAATTCCCATGAAAAATTCATTTAATATGATGCCCATATCCCACCAGTCAACAGGTCTTCCATAGGCGTTCTTCAGGATGACCTCAGGGGCTGTGTAATAAGGGCTGCCACACTCCTAGAAACCAACAGAAAAAAGCAATGAGAATCGATGAAACTATTATTATGATAAGCTCTTGACATAAAATCAGAATTACAGAAGAAAAAATATCAGTGGAAAAGCTCTCTAGAAATGAAGAACGTAGGGAAGACAAAATAGAGTTATGAGATTTGTACAGAACAAGCTAAGTTCCTGTAGGTAATGCTGACCTCATGGTCCTGGAACTCTCTGGAGATGTTCTCTGCTGATTGCTTGTAGGTGTTGGTGTTTGGTATCATGACACCAAGTTTTGAACATCCAAAGTCGGTAATTTTAATATGTCCAGTAGATGTTATCAGGAGGCTGTGAAAGAGAAGATGATTTTAGCTTCATAGACCGTGAGATAATAAAGGATAACTCCCCCCCTTTGTTATACTACAGGTATTCACTTACTTCTGTGGCCTCAGGTCTCTGTGCACCACACCGTGACTATGCAGGTATTCCACACCAAGGACTGCTTCTGCAAAGTACAAGCGGGCCATCGGGACAGAGAAAGGACCCCTGGTGCTTAGAAGGGTCGCACAGTCTCCACCTACAGAAGAAAGGAAATATGACCGGTGAGGGGTTTATACAGCGGAGCACCATGATGTATGAAGAGAAGTGAGTGGAAACATTGGGGCAGGGGATAATATATAAAGATATAATGTACATAATATTAGTCTGAGGTCATGATGAAATTGTCGTCCAAGTAGCTCATGACATAAAGTGATCTCGTATCTGGTCTACACCTGGAGATACTGACGTTCTCAGTGCGGACATACGGGGAGATCACACACATCAATGACTTTAATAGACAACCTATAGTAAATGCTCTGTGGGAATGTAACATCCACGGGGACAAGTCTTAATGATATGAGAGGTGATAAGATGTCAGCAGACATGAGTTGAATACTACACAATGTTCGTGTCCTACCTCCCACATACTCCATGACCATACACAGGTGATATCTAGTAGGGAAGGAGCAGAGCATGGAGACCACAAAGGGACAATCTGCGAATGTTAGGATGTCCCTCTCGATATATGTCCTTTCCATTTTATTAGAAGTAGTCAGGTTCCTCTTGGCCATTTTCTTCATAACAAAGATGTTTTGTGATTCCTTATGGCGCACTAAGCAGACGGCCCTGGAGAGAAGGAGAATCCATGGTTTATAATGAACCCTTAACAGTCTGGATATAGAAGTCATTACATGATCATTTGCACTAATGATTAATGGCAGCAGTCCGGCCATCACTAGAAATCCACATCTAGAAATCCATGAAATAACACTACATAGATGATGGGAGGTCGCACCGCGCCCCGTCTGCCCTCACCAGGTCACATTATAGATGAGAGAATCTGCTGACATTCATCTTGGGCAGATTCGCTATAACCGACCAGTAGATACAAGTCAGTAACAATAATAATTAGTCAAAATGTAAATTGCTCCAATTGTTGTAAGAAGATGGTTTTTAGTCTTTCTCCACAGCCCAAGGCAGAATAAATAATGGAGGGACAAGAAGACGATAAAAAGTAATTAAACACATTACACCCACTTGTCTTGGTCCTTCCCCGGTCCATCACTGCAGTCCGCCATCCTCTGTCTTTGGTTGTTCTCCCTTCTGCTGCTGAGGCCAGTGATTGGACTGACATGGTCATGGTGGAGGGTGGAGATGTCATCGGCGTCAGTATCGCGTCACCCCTCACGTGACCGTGTGCAGCCAATCACTATTACCAGCTTCATAATGGGGCCCCGAAAGATCAGGAGGAAGCATAAGAACAGAGGAGGTCTAGGACCGGTGGGTGTCATGTATTCTATGATATCATCCCTTTCCTTACAGACAGATGTGTTACAGATCAGTTCGCTCTGCTGTATATAATGGAGCTGAATAGTGACATTGAGATGTGGACAGTGATGTGGACTCAGATCTTCTCCCTATGATAACACTGAATGGCAGAGCACAGAGGCCGAAGCATTGTCATAGGGAACCCTGAGAAATGGGGATTATGTTAATAGAAATCTCACCCAAAAGCACCGCTGCTGATCAGTTTGATAGTTTCATAGTCGCTTATACGCGGCTCTCCTGCCGGGATCAATGATTTAATCAAGTCCTAGAAAAGAATAAGAAATAATACTAAGATATAGAAGCTGAATACAATAATACTAAAGCAGAAACCATAATAGTATAGATAATGAAATCAGCGCCATGACCCAGTGAGTATAATGCGCCCAATATTTCAAGGACACTCCACAAATACTAACCAAAACAACAACGAAAAAAGGGCGAGTGATAGTCCTGAAGACAATTGTAACAATGTTTATTGAAAATACATATAAAACAACAAGTATATAATAAAAAATCTTACATGTAAGGACAAGATGGAATGAGAAGCCAAATGAGAACAGAAATAGCGACCCTCCATAATGCTAGTGAAGTGGATATGTGGAGTGAATCCTGGAGCTAGTGTGAGTATAAATCAAGTACATATCAAACAATGACGTCTACCCCATCAGTCCAGGATGTTCCCCATAGTATCCCACTAGGATGGGCGCTCAGCCAGCCCCAACGCGCGTTTTGAATGGGCTTCCTCGGGAGCTGTGGACTTGATTTTGCTGGGGTGGTTTAGTGTTCCACTACTAGTATGGGATAAGGTTTCACCTTCATAACCCGAAAATTATATCATTTGTATTCCATCCTCCCCAGAAAACCATGTCCTAAGATCTGCACTAGCACCAGCACTTTATGGTGCATGTCCTAAGATCTGCGCTAGCACCAGCACTTTATGGTGCATGTCCTAAGATTTGCACTAGCACCAGCACTTTATGGTGCATGTCCTAAGATCTGCACTAGCACCAGCACTTTATGGTGCTTGTCCTCAGATCTGCACTAGCACCAGCACTTTATGGTGCTTGTCCTTAGATCTGCACTAGCACCAGCACTTTATGGTGCATGTCCTAAGATTTGCACTAGCACCAGCACTTTATGGTGCATGTCCTAAGATCTGCACTAGCATCAGCACTTTATGGTGCATGTCCTAAGATCTGCGCTAGCACCAGCACTTTATGGTGCATGTCCTAAGATTTGCACTAGCACCAGCACTTTATGGTGCATGTCCTAAGATCTGCACTAGCACCAGCACTTTATGGTGCTTGTCCTTAGATCTGCACCAGCACTTTATGGGGGCATTTCTTTCTACTAATCTCCTCACACTAGCTCCAGGATTCACTCCCCATATCCACTTCACCAGCATTATGGAGGGTCGTTTTTTTCTGTTCTCATTTGGCTTCTCATTCAATCTTGTCCTTACATGTAAGATTTTTTTATTATATACTTGTTATTTTATATGTATTTTCAATAAAAATTGTTACAATTGTCTTCAGGACTATCACTCGCCCTTTTTTCGTTGTTGTCTTGGTAAGATTCAGTAGATGCTGGAAAACATCTCAGGATGTAATAACTTTTCCTCCTTTATTATGTCCCAGCTAATTTACACTGATCCGATGTAGGGGACGATACGAGCCGACGCTCTGCAGACACGGATGAAATATAAAGCGGATCCTCTATATATCGATATAATTGTAAAGTGCTGGATAAAACGCGAGATCACACAGGGTAGAACTTGCAGAGAATCTGTCAGCAGGTCTGTGCTATGTAATCTGGGAGCAGTTATGATATAAGTGCAGAGACCCTGATTCCAGCGATGTGTTACTTACTAGACTTTCTGCTGTTGCTTTAATAAAATCAGTGTTTTATCAGCCGGAGATTATCACTAGGACTATGTGCCTCATGCCATGTTGTCCTAGTACTCTGTAAACCCACCACCACGGTATAGCAGATTTCTGCCTATGCACAGTGTATACAGAAAAGCTGCCAATCAATGGTGTGGGCAGTGTTCTACAAGGTTCAGCATTCATAGCTCTGCTAGATCTGCAGCAGAGAAGACAGGGATATTATCACATCTGCTGACCCCAGTAAATTAAGTGATATATCGCTGGAATCAGGGTCTCTGTCCCTAGATTATGCTACAGCATAAACCTGGTGACAGACTCCATTTAATATAAATGCCATTCTCTAAGACCACAGTGTCCTCTACACTTAGAACAGAGCCGTCCCATGGTTATATGGGGATAATACTGGACGGGTCACTCACACCCCATGATCTGGTGATACACAGACACCCCCCATATCTCTATGATACTTACATCGGCGGATTCTTGGATCTCCAGGATCTTACAGATTCCACTGTCGGGATTCGCCAGCGCTGATGGTACTAAAATAATGATAAAGTGATGAGAAAATAAAATGTATTAGTCGATATCAGTCCTACATACATAATACCGTAATATAAGGGAGAAATGACAAGACGTCTGAAAATGGGAATAATACTCGTTATATGGGGACTCTACATATGAGAACGTACAGCGCACCCACAGATAAAGGTAATGTAAGTGGTGGTGGACCCCCAATCACCACATGAATGAGGAGCCCCCACCCTCACTGCACATGTGAGTGATGGGAAGAGAGCTGAAGCATAGCAGCCATATGCAAATTATCCTGGAAGTGCACTGGGGGCGTGTCACTGCACTCTGACTCCTTCGTCCCCGCCCCCAGTGCACTTCCATCCTGATTTGCATATGGCTTCTATGTTACATTTCTCCTGACTGGCACATTGGATTTCAGCAAAGAAATACTTTTTATTAAAGGGGAACGTCCTCCGCCGTCATCCCACCACTCCTGCATGTATCATGTGCTGACTGGTCCCCATTACATGGAGTAGAGAGTAAATCCACCATTATTCCCTGCTTTGTAATATCTGGATATAATGGGGGGAACGTCCTCCGCCATCATCCCACCACTCCTGTATGTATCATGTGCTGACAGGTCCCCATTACATGGAGTAGAGAGTAAATCCGCCATTATTCCCTGCTGTGTAATATCTGGATATAATGGGGGGAACGTCCTCCGCCGTCATCCCACCACTCCTATATGTATCATGTGCTGACAGGTCCCCATTACATGGAGTAGAGAGTAAATCCGCCATTATTCCCTGCTGTGTAATATCTGGATATAATGGGGGGAACGTCCTCCGCCGTCATCCCACCACTCCTATATGTATCATGTGCTGACAGGTCCCCATTACATGGAGTAGAGAGTAAATCCGCCATTATTCCCTGCTGTGTAATATCTGGATATAATGGGGGGAACGTCCTCCGCCGTCATCCCACCACTCCTATATGTATCATGTGCTGACAGGTCCCCATTACATGGAGTATAGAGTAAATCCGCCATTATTCCCTGCTGTGTGATATCTGGATATAATGGGGGGAACGTCCTCCGCCGTCATCCCACCACGCCTATATGTATCATGAGCTGACAGATCCCATTCCATGGAGTAGAGAGTAAATCCACCATTATTCCCTGCTGTGTAATATCTGGATATAATGGGGGGAACGTCCTCTGCCGTCATCCCACCACTCCTATATGTATCATGTGCTGACAGGTCCCCATTACATGGAGTAGAGAGTAAATCCACCATTATTCCCTGCTGTGTAATATCTGGATATAATGGGGGGAACGTCCTCCGCCGTCATCCCACCACTCCTATATGTATCATGTGCTGACAGGTCCCATTACATGGAGTAGAGAGTAAATCCGCCATTATTCCCTGCTGTGTAATATCTGGATATAATGGGGGGAACGTCCTCCGCCGTCATCCCACCACTCCTATATGTATCATGTGCTGACAGGTCCCCATTACATGGAGTAGAGAGTAAATCCACCATTATTCCCTGCTGTGTAATATCTGGATATAATGGGGGGAACGTCCTCCGCCGTCATCCCACCACTCCTATATGTATCATGTGCTGACAGGTCCCATTACATGGAGTAGAGAGTAAATCCGCCATTATTCCCAGCTGTGTAATATCTGGATATAATGGGGGGAACGTCCTCCGCCGTCATCCCACCACTCCTATATGTATCATGTGCTGACAGGTCCCCATTACATGGAGTAGAGAGTAAATCCACCATTATTCCCTGCTGTGTAATATCTGGATATAATGGGGGGAACGTCCTCCGCCGTCATCCCACCACTCCTATATGTATCATGTGCTGACAGGTCCCATTACATGGAGTAGAGAGTAAATCCGCCATTATTCCCTGCTGTATAATATCTGAATATAATGGGGGGAACGTCCTCCGCCGTCATCCCACCACTCCTATATGTATCATGTGCTGACAGGTCCCCATTACATGGAGTAGAGATTAAATCCACCATTATTCCCTGCTGTGTAATATCTTGATATAATGGGGGGAACGTCCTCCGCCATCATCCCACCACACCTATATGTATCATGTGCTGACAGGTCCCCATTACATGGAGTAGAGAGTAAATCCACCATTATTCCCTGCTGTGTAATGTCTGGATATAATGGGGGGAACGTCCTCCGCCGTCATCCCACCACTCCTATATGTATCATGTGCTGACAGGTCCCATTACATGGAGTAGAGAGTAAATCCACCATTATTCCATGCTGTGTAATATGTGGATATAATGGGGGGAACGTCCTCCGCCGTCATCCCACCACTCCTATATGTATCATGTGCTGACAGGTCCCCATTACATGGAGTAGAGAGTAAATCCACCATTATTCCATGCTGTGTAATATCTGGATATAATGGGGGGAACGCCCTCCGCCGTCATCCCACCACTCCTATATGTATCATGTAATGACAGGTCCCCATTACATGGAGTAGAGAGTAAATCCACCATTATTCCCTGCTGTGTAATATCTGGATATAATGGGGGGAACGTCCTCCGCCGTTATCCCACCACTCCTATATGTATCATGTGCTGACAGGTCCCCATTACATGGAGTAGAGAGTAAATCCGCCATTATTCCCAGCTGTGTAATATCTGGATATAATGGGGTGAACGTCCTCCGCCGTCATCCCACCACTCCTATATGTATCATGTGCTGACAAGTCCCCATTACATGGAGTAGAGAGTAAATCCACCATTATTCCCAGCTGTGTAATATCTGGATATAATGGGGGGAACGTCCTCCGCCGTCATCCCACCACTCCTATATGTATCATGTGCTGACAGGTCCCCATTACATGGAGTAGAGAGTAAATCCGCCATTATTCCCTGCTGTGTAATATCTGGATATAATGGGGGGAATGTCCTCCGCCGTCATCCCACCACTCCTATATGTATCATGTGCTGACAGGTCCCCATTACATGGAGTAGAGAGTAAATCCGCCATTATTCCCTGCTGTGTAATATCTGGATTTAATGGGGGGACCGTCCTCTGCCGTCATCCCACCACTCCTATATGTATCATGTGCTGACAGGTCCCCATTACATGGAGTAGAGAGTAAATCCGCCATTATTCCCTGCTGTGTAATATCTGGGTATAATGGGGGGAACGTCCTCCGCCGTCATCCCACCACTCCTATATGTATCATGTGCTGACAGGTCCCATTACATGGAGTAGAGAGTAAATCCGCCATTATTCCCTGCTGTGTAATATCTGGATATAATGGGGGGAACGTCCTCCGCCGTCATCCCTCCACTCCTATATGTATCATGTGCTGACAGGTCCCCATTACATGGAGTAGAGAGTAAATCCGCCATTATTCCCTGCTGTGTAATATCTGGATTTAATGGGGGAACGTCCTCCGCCATCATCCCACCACTCCTATATGTATCATGTGCTGACAGGTCCCCATTACATGGAGTAGAGAGTAAATCCGCCATTATTCCCAGCTGTGTAATATCTGGATATAATGGGGGGAACGTCCTCCGCCATCATCCCACCACTCCTATATGTATCATGTGCTGACAGGTCCCCATTACATGGAGTAGAGAGTAAATCCACCATTATTCCCAGCTGTGTAATATCTGGATATAATGGGGGGAACGTCCTCTGCCGTCATCCCACCACTCCTATATGTATCATGTGCTGACAGGTCCCATTACATGGAGTAGAGAGTAAATCCACCATTATTCCATGCTGTGTAATATCTGGATATAATGGGGGGAACGCCCTCCGCCGTCATCCCACCACTCCTATATGTATCATGTGCTGACAGGTCCCCATTACATGGAGTAGAGAGTAAATCCACCATTATTCCATGCTGTGTAATATCTGGATATAATGGGGGGAACGTCCTCCGCCGTCATCCCACCACTCCTATATGTATCATGTAATGACAGGTCCCCATTACATGGAGTAGAGAGTAAATCCACCATTATTCCCTGCTGTGTAATATCTATAATATAACGCTGGGAGCGTCACTCTGTCCTAAGCCTCTATAGACTGCGCAAGCGCCGGCGCAGTCTGGGCCTCACAGAGCGACGCCCCCGGGAGATCGCGGTGTGCGTTCACACTGAACGCACACCGCGATCTCCCCCGCAGAAGCAGGGACCGCCAGGAGGGAGGGTAAGTATACTCACCTTTCCCGGTTCCAGCGCTGCTTGCGGCTCCGTCTCCCGGCTCCTCTGCTCCCAGCTCCGGAGGGCGCGGACTGCGCAGGCGCCGATTCCTGCTGCCGGAATCGGCGCCTGCGCAGTTCGCGCTTTCCGGCGCCATTTTCTTGAAGACACACTCCGGCTCCACTGCAGGTGTGTCTTCAAGAAAATGGCGCCGGAAAGCGCGGACTGCGCAGGCGCCGATTCCTGCTGCCGGAATCGGCGCCTGCGCAGTCCTCGCTTTCCGGCGCCATTTTCTTGAAGACATACCTGCAGTGGAGCCGGACGATAGGTGAGTATGGTATTTTTTTTTTTTATATGGCAGCAGCATTCGGGGGCATACACAGGAGCGGGGGGTGGCGCAGGATGGCAGCAGCACATGACAGAACGGGCGCAGGATGGCAGCAGCACATGACAGAACGGGCGCAGGATGGCTGCAGCACATGACAGAACGGGCGCAGGATGGCAGCAGCACATGACAGAACGGGCGCAGGATGGCAGCAGCACATGACAGAACGGGCGCAGGATGGCAGCAGCACATGTAAGAACGGGCGCAGGATGGCCGCAGCACATGACAGAACGAGCGCAGGATGGCCGCAACACATGCCAGAACGGGCGCAGGATGGCAGCAGCACATGACAGAACGGGCGCAGGATGGCAGCAGCACATGACAGAACGGGCGCAGGATGGCAGCAGCACATGACCGAATGGGCGCAGGATGGCAGCAGCACATGACAGAACGGGCGAAGGATGGCAGCAGCACATGACAGAACGGGCGCAGGATGGCAGCAGCACATGACAGAACGGGCGCAGGATGGCAGCAGCACATGACAGAATGGGCGCAGGATGGCAGCAGCACATGACAGAACGGGCGAAGGATGGCAGCAGCACATGACAGAACGGGCGCAGGATGGCAGCAGCACATGACAGAACGGGCGCAGGATGGCAGCAGCACATGACAGAACGGGCGCAGGATGGCAGCAGCACATGACAGAACGGGCGTAGGATGGCAGCAGCACATGACAGAACGGGCGCAGGATGGGAGCAGCACATGACAGAACGGGCGAAGGATGGCAGCAGCACATGACAGAACGGGCGCAGGATGGCAGCAGCACATGACAGAACGGGCGCAGGATGGCAGCAGCACATGACAGAACGGGCGCAGGATGGGAGCAGCACATGACAGAACGGGCGCAGGATGGCAGCAGCACATGACAGAACGGGCGCAGGATGGCAGCAGCACATGACAGAACGGGCGCAGGATGGCAGCAGCACATGACAGAATGGGCGCAGGGTGGCAGCAGCACATGACAGAACGGGCGCAGGATGGCAGCAGCACATGACAGAACGGGCGCAGGATGGCAGCAGCACATGACAGAACGGGCGCAGGATGGCAGCAGCACATGACAGAACGGGCGCAGGATGGCAGCAGCACATGACAGAACGGGCGCAGGATGGGAGCAGCAAATGACAACGGGGGCGCAGGATGGGAGCAGCAAATGACAACGGGGGCGCAGGATGGGAGCAGCACATGACAGAACGGGCGCAGGATGGGAGCAGCAAATGACAGGATGGGAGCAGCAAATGACAGAATGGAGGCGCAGGATGGGAGCAGCACATGACAGGATGGGGGCGCAGGATGGAGCAGCACATGACAGGATCGGGACGCAGGATGGAGCAGCACATGACAGGATGGGGACGCAGGATAGAGCAGCACATACCAGAATGGAGACAATATACCAATATAAATGCTCGCCACCCGGGCGTAGAACGGGTTCAATAGCTAGTCTGGATATAATGGGGGGAACGTCCTCCGCCGTCATCCCACCACTCCTATATGTATCATGTGCTGACAGGTCCCCATTACATGGAGTAGAGATTAAATCCGCCATTATTCCCTGCTGTGTAATATCTGGATATAATGGGGGGAACGTCCTCCGCCGTCATCCCACCACTCCTATATGTATCATGTGCTGACAGGTCCCCATTACATGGAGTAGAGAGTAAATCCGCCATTATTCCCTGCTGTGTAATATCTGGATATAATGGGGGGAACGTCCTCCGCCGTCATCCCACCACTCCTATATGTATCATGTGCTGACAGGAACCTATTACATGGAGTAGAGAGTAAATCCGCCATTATTCCCTGCTGTGTAATATCTGGGTATAATGGGGGGAACGTCCCATGCCGTCATCCCACCACTCCTATATGTATCATGTGCTGACAGGTCCCATTACATGGAGTAGAGAGTAAATCCGCCATTATTCCCAGCTGTGTAATATCTTGATATAATGGGGGGAACGTCCTCTGCCATCATCCCACCACTCCTATATGTATCATGTGCTGACAGGTCCCCATTACATGGAGTAGAGAGTAAATCCGCCATTATTCCCTGCTGTGTAATATCTGGATATAATGGGGGGAACGTCCCACGCCGTCATCCCATTACTCCTATATGTATCATGTGCTGACAGGTCCCATTACATGGAGTAGAGAGTAAATCCACCATTATTCCCTGCTGTGTAATATCTGGATATAATGGGGGGGAACGTCCTCCGCCGTCATCCCTCCACTCCTATATGTATCATGTGCTGACAGGTCCCCATTACATGGAGTAGAGAGTAAATCCGCCATTATTCCCTGCTGTGTAATATCTGGATATAATGGGGGGAACGTCCTCCGCTGTCATCCCACCACTGCTATATGTATCATGTGCTGACAGGTCCCATTACATGGAGTAGAGAGTAAATCCGCCATTATTCCCTGCTATGTAATATCTGGATATAATGGGGGGAACGTCCTCCGCCGTCATCCCACCACTCCTATATGTATCATGTGCTGACAGGTCCCCATTACATGGAGTAGAGAGTAAATTCGCCATTATTCCCTGCTGTGTAATATCTGGATATAATGGGGGGAACGTCCTCCGCCGTCATCCCACCACTCCTATATGTATCATGTGCTGACAGGTCCCCATTACATGGAGTAGAGAGTAAATCCGCCATTATTCCCTGCTTTGTGATATCTGGATATAATGGGGGGAACGTCCTCCGCCGCCATCCCACCACTCCTTTATGTATCATGTGCTGACAGGTCCCATTCCATGGAGTAGAGAGTAAATCCGCCATTATTCCCTGCTGTGTAATATCTGGATATAATGGGGGGAACGTCCTCCGCCGTCATCCCACCACTCCTATATGTATCATGTGCCGACAGGTCCCTACTACATGGAGTAGAGAGTAAATCCGCCATTATTCCCTGCTGTGTAATATCTGGATATAATGGGGGGAACGTCCTCTGCTGTCATCCCACCACTCCTATATGTATCATGTGCTAACAGGTCCCATTCCATGGAGTAGAGAGTAAATCCACCATTATTCCCTGCTGTGTAATATCTGGATATAATGGGGGGAACGTCCCACGCCGTCATCCCACCACTCCTATATGTATCATGTGCTGACAGGTCCCATTACATGGAGTAGAGAGTAAATCCACCATTATTCCCTGCTGTGTAATATCTGGATATAATGGGGGGAACGTCCTCCGCCGTCATCCCACCACTCCTATATGTATCATGTGCTGACAGGTCCCCATTACATGGAGTAGAGAGTAAATCCGCCATTATTCCCTGCTGTGTAATATCTGGGTATAATGGGGGGAACGTCCTCCGCCGTCATCCCTCCACTCCTATATGTATCATGTGCTGACAGGTCCCCATTACATGGAGTAGAGAGTAAATCCACCATTATTCCCTGCTGTGTAATATCTGGATATAATGGGGGGAACGTCCTCCGCCGTCATCCCACCACTCCTATATGTATCATGTGCTGACAGGTCCCATTACATGGAGTAGAGCGTAAATCCGCCATTATTCCCTGCTGTGTAATATCTGGATATAATGGGGGGAACATCCTCTGCCGTCATCCCTCCACTCCTATATGTATCATGTGCTGACAGGTCCCCATTACATGGAGTAGAGAGTAAATCCGCCATTATTCCCTGCTGTGTAATATCTGGATATAATGGGGGGAACGTCCTCCGCCGTCATCCCATCACTCCTATATGTATCATGTGCTGACAGGTCCCATTACATGGAGTAGAGAGTAAATCTGCCATTATTCCCTGCTGTGTGATATCTGGATATAATGGGGGGAACGTCCTCCGCCGCCATCCCACCACTCCTATATGTATCATGTGCTGACAGGTCCCATTCCATGGAGTAGAGAGTAAATCCACCATTATTCCCTGCTGTGTAATATCTGGATATAATGGGGGGAACGTCCTCCGCCGTCATCCCACCACTCCTATATGTATCATGTGCTGACAGGTCCCCATTACATGGAGTAGAGAGTAAATCCGCCATTATTCTCTGATATTTAATATCTGGATATAATGAGGGGAACGTCCTCCGCCATCATCCCACCACTCCTATATGTATCATGTGCTGACAGGTCCCCATTCCATGGAGTAGAGAGTAAATCCGCCATTATTCCCTGCTGTGTAATATCTGGATATAATGGGGGGAATGTCCTCTGCCATCATCCCACCACTCCTATGTGTATCATGTGCTGACAGGTCCCATTACATGGAGTAGAGAGTAAATCCGCCATTATTCCCTGATGTTTAATATCTGGATATAATGGGGGGAACGTCCTGCGCCATCATCCCACCACTCCTATATGTATCATGTGCTGACAGGTCCCTATTACATGGAGTAGAGAGTAAATCCGCCATTATTCCCTGCTGTGTAATATCTGGATATAATGGGGGGAACGTCCTCCGCCATCATCCCACCACTCCTATATGTATCATGTGCTGACAGGTCCCATTACATGGAGTAGAGAGTAAATCCGCCATTATTCCCTGCTGTGTAATATCTGGATATAATGGGGGGAACGTCCTCCGCCGTCATCCCTCCACTCCTATATGTATCATGTGCCGTCAGGTCCCCATTACATGGAGTAGAGAGTAAATCCGCCATTATTCCCTGCTGTGTAATATCTGGATATAATGGGGGGAACGTCCTCTGCCGTCATCCCACCACTCCTATATGTATCATGTGCTAACAGGTCCCATTCCATGGAGTAGAGAGTAAATCCACCATTATTCCCTGCTGTGTAATATCTGGATATAATGAGGGGAACGTCCCACGCCTTCATCCCTCCACTCCTATATGTATCATGTGCCGTCAGGTCCCCATTACATGGAGTAGAGAGTAAATCCGCCATTATTCCCTGCTGTGTAATATCTGGATATAATGGGGGGAATGTCCTCTGCCGTCATCCCTCCACTCCTATATGTATCATGTGCTGACAGGTCCCCATTACATGGAGTAGAGAGTAAATTCGCCATTATTCCCTGCTGTGTAATATCTGGATATAATGGGGGGAACGTCCTCCGCCGTCATCCCACCACTCCTATATGTATCATGTGCTGACAGGTCCCCATTACATGGAGTAGAGAGTAAATCTGCCATTATTCCCTGCTGTGTGATATCTGGATATAATGGGGGGAACGTCCTCCGCCGCCATCCCACCACTCCTATATGTATCATGTGCTGACAGGTCCCATTCCATGGAGTAGAGAGTAAATCCGCCATTATTCCCTGCTGTGTAATATCTGGATATAATGGGGGGAACGTCCTCCGCCGTCATCCCACCACTCCTATATGTATCATGTGCTGACAGGTCCCCATTACATGGAGTAGAGAGTAAATCCACCATTATCCCCTGCTGTGTAATATCTGGATATAATGGGAGGAACGTCCTCCGCCGTCATCCCTCCACTCCTATATGTATCATGTGCTGACAGGTCCCATTACATGGAGTAGAGAGTAAATCCGCCATTATTCCCTGCTGTGTAATATCTGGATATAATGGGGGGAACGTCCTCCGCCGTCATCCCACCACTCCTATATGTATCATGTGCTGACAGGTCCCCATTACATGGAGTAGAGAGTAAATCCGCCATTATTCCCTGCTGTGTAATGTCTGGATATAATGGGGGGAACGTCCTCTGCCATCATCCCACCACTCCTATATGTATCATGTGCTGACAGGTCCCCATTACATGGAGTAGAGAGTAAATCCGCCATTATTCCCTCCTGTGTAATATCTGGATATAATGGGGGGAACGTCCCACGCCGTCATCCCACCACTCCTATATGTATCATGTGCTGACAGGTCCCCATTACATAGAGTAGAGAGTAAATCCGCCATTATCCCCTGCTGTGTAATATCTGGATATAATGGGGGAAACGTCCTCTGCCGTCATCCCACCACTCCTATATGTATTATGTGCTGACAGGTCCCATTTCACGGAGTAGAGAGTAAATCCGCCATTATTCCCTGCTGTGTAATATCTGGATATAATGGGGGGAACGTCCTACGCCGTCATCCCACCACTCCTATATGTATCATGTGCTGACAGGTCCCATTACATGGAGTAGAGAGTAAATCCGCCATTATCCCCTGCTGTGTAATATCTGGATATAATGGGAACGTCCTACGCCGTCATCCCACCACTCCTATATGTATCATGTGCTGACAGGTCCCATTACATGGAGTAGAGAGTAAATCCACCATTATTCCCTGCTGTGTAATATCTGGATATAATGGGGGGAACGTCCTCCGCCGTCATCCCACCACTCCTATATGTATCATGTGCTGACAGGTCCCCATTACATGGAGTAGAGAGTAAATCCACCATTATTCCATGCTGTGTAATATCTGGATATAATGGGGGGAACGCCCTCCGCCGTCATCCCACCACTCCTATATGTATCATGTAATGACAGGTCCCCATTACATGGAGTAGAGAGTAAATCCACCATTATTCCCTGCTGTGTAATATCTGGATATAATGGGGGGAACGTCCTCCGCCGTTATCCCACCACTCCTATATGTATCATGTGCTGACAGGTCCCCATTACATGGAGTAGAGAGTAAATCCGCCATTATTCCCAGCTGTGTAATATCTGGATATAATGGGGTGAACGTCCTCCGCCGTCATCCCACCACTCCTATATGTATCATGTGCTGACAAGTCCCCATTACATGGAGTAGAGAGTAAATCCACCATTATTCCCAGCTGTGTAATATCTGGATATAATGGGGGGAACGTCCTCCGCCGTCATCCCACCACTCCTATATGTATCATGTGCTGACAGGTCCCCATTACATGGAGTAGAGAGTAAATCCGCCATTATTCCCTGCTGTGTAATATCTGGATATAATGGGGGGAATGTCCTCCGCCGTCATCCCACCACTCCTATATGTATCATGTGCTGACAGGTCCCCATTACATGGAGTAGAGAGTAAATCCGCCATTATTCCCTGCTGTGTAATATCTGGATTTAATGGGGGGACCGTCCTCTGCCGTCATCCCACCACTCCTATATGTATCATGTGCTGACAGGTCCCCATTACATGGAGTAGAGAGTAAATCCGCCATTATTCCCTGCTGTGTAATATCTGGGTATAATGGGGGGAACGTCCTCCGCCGTCATCCCACCACTCCTATATGTATCATGTGCTAACAGGTCCCATTACATGGAGTAGAGAGTAAATCCGCCATTATTCCCAGCTGTGTAATATCTTGATATAATGGGGGGAACGTCCTCCGCCATCATCCCACCACTCCTATATGTATCATGTGCTGACAGGTCCCCATTACATGGAGTAGAGAGTAAATCCGCCATTATTCCCAGCTGTGTAATATCTGGATATAATGGGGGGAACGTCCTCCGCCATCATCCCACCACTCCTATATGTATCATGTGCTGACAGGTCCCCATTACATGGAGTAGAGAGTAAATCCACCATTATTCCCAGCTGTGTAATATCTGGATATAATGGGGGGAACGTCCTCTGCCGTCATCCCACCACTCCTATATGTATCATGTGCTGACAGGTCCCATTACATGGAGTAGAGAGTAAATCCACCATTATTCCATGCTGTGTAATATCTGGATATAATGGGGGGAACGCCCTCCGCCGTCATCCCACCACTCCTATATGTATCATGTGCTGACAGGTCCCCATTACATGGAGTAGAGAGTAAATCCACCATTATTCCATGCTGTGTAATATCTGGATATAATGGGGGGAACGTCCTCCGCCGTCATCCCACCACTCCTATATGTATCATGTAATGACAGGTCCCCATTACATGGAGTAGAGAGTAAATCCACCATTATTCCCTGCTGTGTAATATCTATAATATAACGCTGGGAGCGTCACTCTGTCCTAAGCCTCTATAGACTGCGCAAGCGCCGGCGCAGTCTGGGCCTCACAGAGCGACGCCCCCGGGAGATCGCGGTGTGCGTTCACACTGAACGCACACCGCGATCTCCCCCGCAGAAGCAGGGACCGCCAGGAGGGAGGGTAAGTATACTCACCTTTCCCGGTTCCAGCGCTGCTTGCGGCTCCGTCTCCCGGCTCCTCTGCTCCCAGCTCCGGAGGGCGCGGACTGCGCAGGCGCCGATTCCTGCTGCCGGAATCGGCGCCTGCGCAGTTCGCGCTTTCCGGCGCCATTTTCTTGAAGACACACTCCGGCTCCACTGCAGGTGTGTCTTCAAGAAAATGGCGCCGGAAAGCGCGGACTGCGCAGGCGCCGATTCCTGCTGCCGGAATCGGCGCCTGCGCAGTCCTCGCTTTCCGGCGCCATTTTCTTGAAGACATACCTGCAGTGGAGCCGGACGATAGGTGAGTATGGTATTTTTTTTTTTTATATGGCAGCAGCATTCGGGGGCATACACAGGAGCGGGGGGTGGCGCAGGATGGCAGCAGCACATGACAGAACGGGCGCAGGATGGCAGCAGCACATGACAGAACGGGCGCAGGATGGCTGCAGCACATGACAGAACGGGCGCAGGATGGCAGCAGCACATGACAGAACGGGCGCAGGATGGCAGCAGCACATGACAGAACGGGCGCAGGATGGCAGCAGCACATGTAAGAACGGGCGCAGGATGGCCGCAGCACATGACAGAACGAGCGCAGGATGGCCGCAACACATGCCAGAACGGGCGCAGGATGGCAGCAGCACATGACAGAACGGGCGCAGGATGGCAGCAGCACATGACAGAACGGGCGCAGGATGGCAGCAGCACATGACCGAATGGGCGCAGGATGGCAGCAGCACATGACAGAACGGGCGAAGGATGGCAGCAGCACATGACAGAACGGGCGCAGGATGGCAGCAGCACATGACAGAACGGGCGCAGGATGGCAGCAGCACATGACAGAATGGGCGCAGGATGGCAGCAGCACATGACAGAACGGGCGAAGGATGGCAGCAGCACATGACAGAACGGGCGCAGGATGGCAGCAGCACATGACAGAACGGGCGCAGGATGGCAGCAGCACATGACAGAACGGGCGCAGGATGGCAGCAGCACATGACAGAACGGGCGTAGGATGGCAGCAGCACATGACAGAACGGGCGCAGGATGGGAGCAGCACATGACAGAACGGGCGAAGGATGGCAGCAGCACATGACAGAACGGGCGCAGGATGGCAGCAGCACATGACAGAACGGGCGCAGGATGGCAGCAGCACATGACAGAACGGGCGCAGGATGGGAGCAGCACATGACAGAACGGGCGCAGGATGGCAGCAGCACATGACAGAACGGGCGCAGGATGGCAGCAGCACATGACAGAACGGGCGCAGGATGGCAGCAGCACATGACAGAATGGGCGCAGGGTGGCAGCAGCACATGACAGAACGGGCGCAGGATGGCAGCAGCACATGACAGAACGGGCGCAGGATGGCAGCAGCACATGACAGAACGGGCGCAGGATGGCAGCAGCACATGACAGAACGGGCGCAGGATGGCAGCAGCACATGACAGAACGGGCGCAGGATGGGAGCAGCAAATGACAACGGGGGCGCAGGATGGGAGCAGCAAATGACAACGGGGGCGCAGGATGGGAGCAGCACATGACAGAACGGGCGCAGGATGGGAGCAGCAAATGACAGGATGGGAGCAGCAAATGACAGAATGGAGGCGCAGGATGGGAGCAGCACATGACAGAACGGGCGCAGGATGGCAGCAGCACATGACAGAATGGGCGCAGGATGGCAGCAGCACATGACAGAACGGGCGAAGGATGGCAGCAGCACATGACAGAACGGGCGCAGGATGGCAGCAGCACATGACAGAACGGGCGCAGGATGGCAGCAGCACATGACAGAACGGGCGCAGGATGGCAGCAGCACATGACAGAACGGGCGTAGGATGGCAGCAGCACATGACAGAACGGGCGCAGGATGGGAGCAGCACATGACAGAACGGGCGAAGGATGGCAGCAGCACATGACAGAACGGGCGCAGGATGGCAGCAGCACATGACAGAACGGGCGCAGGATGGCAGCAGCACATGACAGAACGGGCGCAGGATGGGAGCAGCACATGACAGAACGGGCGCAGGATGGCAGCAGCACATGACAGAACGGGCGCAGGATGGCAGCAGCACATGACAGAACGGGCGCAGGATGGCAGCAGCACATGACAGAATGGGCGCAGGGTGGCAGCAGCACATGACAGAACGGGCGCAGGATGGCAGCAGCACATGACAGAACGGGCGCAGGATGGCAGCAGCACATGACAGAACGGGCGCAGGATGGCAGCAGCACATGACAGAACGGGCGCAGGATGGCAGCAGCACATGACAGAACGGGCGCAGGATGGGAGCAGCAAATGACAACGGGGGCGCAGGATGGGAGCAGCAAATGACAACGGGGGCGCAGGATGGGAGCAGCACATGACAGAACGGGCGCAGGATGGGAGCAGCAAATGACAGGATGGGAGCAGCAAATGACAGAATGGAGGCGCAGGATGGGAGCAGCACATGACAGGATGGGGGCGCAGGATGGAGCAGCACATGACAGGATCGGGACGCAGGATGGAGCAGCACATGACAGGATGGGGACGCAGGATAGAGCAGCACATACCAGAATGGAGACAATATACCAATATAAATGCTCGCCACCCGGGCGTAGAACGGGTTCAATAGCTAGTCTGGATATAATGGGGGGAACGTCCTCCGCCGTCATCCCACCACTCCTATATGTATCATGTGCTGACAGGTCCCCATTACATGGAGTAGAGATTAAATCCGCCATTATTCCCTGCTGTGTAATATCTGGATATAATGGGGGGAACGTCCTCCGCCGTCATCCCACCACTCCTATATGTATCATGTGCTGACAGGTCCCCATTACATGGAGTAGAGAGTAAATCCGCCATTATTCCCTGCTGTGTAATATCTGGATATAATGGGGGGAACGTCCTCCGCCGTCATCCCACCACTCCTATATGTATCATGTGCTGACAGGAACCTATTACATGGAGTAGAGAGTAAATCCGCCATTATTCCCTGCTGTGTAATATCTGGGTATAATGGGGGGAACGTCCCATGCCGTCATCCCACCACTCCTATATGTATCATGTGCTGACAGGTCCCATTACATGGAGTAGAGAGTAAATCCGCCATTATTCCCAGCTGTGTAATATCTTGATATAATGGGGGGAACGTCCTCTGCCATCATCCCACCACTCCTATATGTATCATGTGCTGACAGGTCCCCATTACATGGAGTAGAGAGTAAATCCGCCATTATTCCCTGCTGTGTAATATCTGGATATAATGGGGGGAACGTCCCACGCCGTCATCCCATTACTCCTATATGTATCATGTGCTGACAGGTCCCATTACATGGAGTAGAGAGTAAATCCACCATTATTCCCTGCTGTGTAATATCTGGATATAATGGGGGGGAACGTCCTCCGCCGTCATCCCTCCACTCCTATATGTATCATGTGCTGACAGGTCCCCATTACATGGAGTAGAGAGTAAATCCGCCATTATTCCCTGCTGTGTAATATCTGGATATAATGGGGGGAACGTCCTCCGCTGTCATCCCACCACTGCTATATGTATCATGTGCTGACAGGTCCCATTACATGGAGTAGAGAGTAAATCCGCCATTATTCCCTGCTATGTAATATCTGGATATAATGGGGGGAACGTCCTCCGCCGTCATCCCACCACTCCTATATGTATCATGTGCTGACAGGTCCCCATTACATGGAGTAGAGAGTAAATTCGCCATTATTCCCTGCTGTGTAATATCTGGATATAATGGGGGGAACGTCCTCCGCCGTCATCCCACCACTCCTATATGTATCATGTGCTGACAGGTCCCCATTACATGGAGTAGAGAGTAAATCCGCCATTATTCCCTGCTTTGTGATATCTGGATATAATGGGGGGAACGTCCTCCGCCGCCATCCCACCACTCCTTTATGTATCATGTGCTGACAGGTCCCATTCCATGGAGTAGAGAGTAAATCCGCCATTATTCCCTGCTGTGTAATATCTGGATATAATGGGGGGAACGTCCTCCGCCGTCATCCCACCACTCCTATATGTATCATGTGCCGACAGGTCCCTACTACATGGAGTAGAGAGTAAATCCGCCATTATTCCCTGCTGTGTAATATCTGGATATAATGGGGGGAACGTCCTCTGCTGTCATCCCACCACTCCTATATGTATCATGTGCTAACAGGTCCCATTCCATGGAGTAGAGAGTAAATCCACCATTATTCCCTGCTGTGTAATATCTGGATATAATGGGGGGAACGTCCCACGCCGTCATCCCACCACTCCTATATGTATCATGTGCTGACAGGTCCCATTACATGGAGTAGAGAGTAAATCCACCATTATTCCCTGCTGTGTAATATCTGGATATAATGGGGGGAACGTCCTCCGCCGTCATCCCACCACTCCTATATGTATCATGTGCTGACAGGTCCCCATTACATGGAGTAGAGAGTAAATCCGCCATTATTCCCTGCTGTGTAATATCTGGGTATAATGGGGGGAACGTCCTCCGCCGTCATCCCTCCACTCCTATATGTATCATGTGCTGACAGGTCCCCATTACATGGAGTAGAGAGTAAATCCACCATTATTCCCTGCTGTGTAATATCTGGATATAATGGGGGGAACGTCCTCCGCCGTCATCCCACCACTCCTATATGTATCATGTGCTGACAGGTCCCATTACATGGAGTAGAGCGTAAATCCGCCATTATTCCCTGCTGTGTAATATCTGGATATAATGGGGGGAACATCCTCTGCCGTCATCCCTCCACTCCTATATGTATCATGTGCTGACAGGTCCCCATTACATGGAGTAGAGAGTAAATCCGCCATTATTCCCTGCTGTGTAATATCTGGATATAATGGGGGGAACGTCCTCCGCCGTCATCCCATCACTCCTATATGTATCATGTGCTGACAGGTCCCATTACATGGAGTAGAGAGTAAATCTGCCATTATTCCCTGCTGTGTGATATCTGGATATAATGGGGGGAACGTCCTCCGCCGCCATCCCACCACTCCTATATGTATCATGTGCTGACAGGTCCCATTCCATGGAGTAGAGAGTAAATCCGCCATTATTCCCTGCTGTGTAATATCTGGATATAATGGGGGGAACGTCCTCTGCCGTCATCCCACCACTCCTATATGTATCATGTGCTAACAGGTCCCATTCCATGGAGTAGAGAGTAAATCCACCATTATTCCCTGCTGTGTAATATCTGGATATAATGAGGGGAACGTCCCACGCCTTCATCCCTCCACTCCTATATCTATCATGTGCCGTCAGGTCCCCATTACATGGAGTAGAGAGTAAATCCGCCATTATTCCCTGCTGTGTAATATCTGGATATAATGGGGGGAATGTCCTCTGCCGTCATCCCTCCACTCCTATATGTATCATGTGCTGACAGGTCCCCATTACATGGAGTAGAGAGTAAATTCGCCATTATTCCCTGCTGTGTAATATCTGGATATAATGGGGGGAACGTCCTCCGCCGTCATCCCACCACTCCTATATGTATCATGTGCTGACAGGTCCCCATTACATGGAGTAGAGAGTAAATCTGCCATTATTCCCTGCTGTGTGATATCTGGATATAATGGGGGGAACGTCCTCCGCCGCCATCCCACCACTCCTATATGTATCATGTGCTGACAGGTCCCATTCCATGGAGTAGAGAGTAAATCCGCCATTATTCCCTGCTGTGTAATATCTGGATATAATGGGGGGAACGTCCTCCGCCGTCATCCCACCACTCCTATATGTATCATGTGCTGACAGGTCCCCATTACATGGAGTAGAGAGTAAATCCACCATTATCCCCTGCTGTGTAATATCTGGATATAATGGGAGGAACGTCCTCCGCCGTCATCCCTCCACTCCTATATGTATCATGTGCTGACAGGTCCCATTACATGGAGTAGAGAGTAAATCCGCCATTATTCCCTGCTGTGTAATATCTGGATATAATGGGGGGAACGTCCTCCGCCGTCATCCCACCACTCCTATATGTATCATGTGCTGACAGGTCCCCATTACATGGAGTAGAGAGTAAATCCGCCATTATTCCCTGCTGTGTAATGTCTGGATATAATGGGGGGAACGTCCTCTGCCATCATCCCACCACTCCTATATGTATCATGTGCTGACAGGTCCCCATTACATGGAGTAGAGAGTAAATCCGCCATTATTCCCTCCTGTGTAATATCTGGATATAATGGGGGGAACGTCCCACGCCGTCATCCCACCACTCCTATATGTATCATGTGCTGACAGGTCCCCATTACATAGAGTAGAGAGTAAATCCGCCATTATCCCCTGCTGTGTAATATCTGGATATAATGGGGGAAACGTCCTCTGCCGTCATCCCACCACTCCTATATGTATTATGTGCTGACAGGTCCCATTTCACGGAGTAGAGAGTAAATCCGCCATTATTCCCTGCTGTGTAATATCTGGATATAATGGGGGGAACGTCCTACGCCGTCATCCCACCACTCCTATATGTATCATGTGCTGACAGGTCCCATTACATGGAGTAGAGAGTAAATCCGCCATTATCCCCTGCTGTGTAATATCTGGATATAATGGGAACGTCCTACGCCGTCATCCCACCACTCCTATATGTATCATGTGCTGACAGGTCCCATTACATGGAGTAGAGAGTAAATCCACCATTATTCCCTGCTGTGTAATATCTGGATATAATGGGGGGAACGTCCTCTGCCATCATCCCACCACTCCTATATGTATCATGTGCTGACAGGTCCCATTTCACGGAGTAGAGAGTAAATCCGCCATTATTCCCTGCTGTGTAATATCTGGATATAATGGGGGGAACGTCCTCTGCCATCATCCCACCACTCCTATATGTATCATGTGCTGACAGGTCCCATTTCACGGAGTAGAGAGTAAATCCACCATTATTCCCTGCTGTGTAATATCTGGAGATTCCTTGTAGACGGTCATGTGATCGGCTCACCTGCAATCAGATCGCTGCTCGGCTCCAGCTGACTCCTATTAGAGTCAGGGATTTCCGGGGTCACATTCTCCCCATATTCGTCGTCGCCTTCTGGTGTTTTCTAATAGATATAATAGAGATAATTAATATGTGGAAGATTTCACTAAATCCCCAAATCCATCAATCAGGATGGATGAAACCAACATTTACTGATGCACCAATTGATGGCTCCTTACCGGAAGGGTCCAACTGGCCCTCCAGAGAACTGGAGGATTCTCCAGGGGGCCCAGGCATTGACACCTGCTGGCATACAGGGCAGGCAGCTGCCTAGGGCTCCTGCTGCTCCAGGGGCCCTAGCCAGTGGCGTATTGCTAAAAGCGACAGACCATGCAGCTGCTATGGGGCCCGTGAGTCAGGGGGACCCGCCTGATGCCAGCGAAGCAGCAGTGGGTGACAGGGGGGCTGCATTATATTCTATGAGGGGGGCTGCATTATATTCTATGAGGGGGCTACATTAAATTCTATGAGGGGGGCTACATTATATTCTATGGGGGCTGCATTATATTCTATGAGGGGGCTACTTTTTATTCTATGAGGGGGCTACATTATATTCTATGGGGGCTGCATTATATTCTATGAGGGGGCTACTTTTTATTCTATGAGGGGGCTACATTATATTCTATGAGGGGGCTACATTATATTCTATGAGGGGGCTACATTAAATTCTATGAGGGGGCTACTTTTTATTCTACGAGGGGGCTACATTATATTCTATGAGGGGGCTACATTAAATTCTATGAGGGGGCTACTTTTTATTCTATGAGGGGGCTACATTATATTCTATGAGGGGGCCACATTAAATTCTGTGAGGGGGCTACATTATATTCTATGAGGGGGCTACATTAAATTCTATGAGGGGGCTACTTTTTATTCTATGAGGGGGCTACATTATATTCTATGAGGGGGCTACATTAAATTCTGTGAGGGGGCTACTTTTTATTCTATGAGGGGGCTACATTATATTCTATGAGGGGGCTACATTAAATTCTATGAGGGGGCTACTTTTTATTCTATGAGGGGGCTACATTATATTCTATGAGGGGGCTACATTAAATTCTATGAGGGGGCTACTTTTTATTCTATGAGGGGGCTACATTATATTCTATGAGGGGGCCACATTAAATTCTGTGAGGGGGCTACATTATATTCTATGAGGGGGCTACATTAAATTCTATGAGGGGGCTACTTTTTATTCTATGAGGGGGCTACATTATATTCTATGAGGGGGCTACATTAAATTCTGTGAGGGGGCTACTTTTTATTCTATGAGGGGGCTACTTTTTATTCTATGAGGGGGCTACATTATATTCTATGAGGGGGCTACATTAAATTCTATGAGGGGGCTACTTTTTATTCTATGAGGGGCCTACTTTATATTCTATGATGGGGCTACTCCAACCAGTGCTATATAATTAAGAAGTGTACTACCTTATATTACACCCTGATATTAGTATTTTACCCCACAATTGGTGGTCTTGTATTTATTTCTTTGTAGCTACATAGTGGGCCCCAAGAATGATTTTCTCTGGTGGGCCCAAGGTGCTCCAGTCCGACGCTGCTTACCTGGCGGTCCGACGAGCGGTCCGGAAGTTCTAGTACACGCAGGATTTTTTCGGACAGTTCTGTAATATAAGCCAAGTCTCCAGATTGAGACTTTTTTTCAGCCTATAAAGAAGAAAAGAAACAAAAAAGAACAATCTGAGATGATTGGTGGCCATTGTATGTGTCATCTGCTCCTCTCTGCAGATACACTGACTCCATACAGGATTTGGGGACTCGTCGTGTTTTATATGGGAGGAAAGAAGAAGCTTCTGTCCCACCATTATTATCTCTGAGTACAGAGAAGTTGTGTGCGGAGCGTCCGCCACTTACCTGCTGTAGTAAAGTCTTGATGTTGTGACATAAATCTGTCAGATACTCTGACGTCAGTTGATCTTGTCGGTGTTTAGTCAGGCAATCCTTTACTAGCTGCACCACCAGCCGGTGAGTGAAGCAGAGGATGCCATCGGGTGGTAGAAGCGCAATGTTAGGGCGATGGAAGATAAGAACCTCCAATAGCGCTTGTACCTGAAAATCATTCAGATGTAATTCAGCCATAGTGAGAAATTGCAAATGCTCTCCGTCACTATAGAACCAAAAATGGCACCCGGAACCCTGCTGTTGTGAATTCTGTGGCTGAATTCACTCCTGTGGTCACAAGTGGTACTGCAGCTTCTGAGCTTCCTCCCTCAGGTGTTCTGGTGAGCTCGTTAGCTGCTCCGTTACTTAACTCCACCTGATGCTGCTATCCTTGCTCCTTGTCAATGTTTCAGTGTTGGATCTGAGCTTCTCCTGATTGTTCCTGTGACCTGCTGCTCTGTATAGCTAAGTGCTTTTTTGCTATTTTGTTGCTTTTTTTCTGTCCAGCTTGTCGTTTGTTTTGCTGGAAGCTCTGAGACGCAAAGGGTGTACCGCCGTGCCGTTAGTCCGGCACGGTGGGTCTTTTTGCCCCCTTTGCGTGGTTTTTGCTTTAGGGTTTTTTGTAGACTGCAAAGTTCGCTTTACTGTCCTCGCTCTGTCTAAGAATATCGGGCCCCACTTTGCTGAATCTATTTCATCCCTACGTTTTGTCTTTTCATCTTACTCACAGTCATTATATGTGGGGGGCTGCCTTTTCCTTTGGGGTATTTCTCTGGGGGCAAGTCAGGCCTATTTTTCTATCTTCAGGCTAGCTAGTTTCTTAGGCTGTGCCGAGTTGCATAGGTAGTTTTTAGGCGCAATCCACAGCCGCTTTTAGTTGTGTCTAGGATAGGTTCAGGTGTGCAGTCTACAGAGTTTCCACGTCTCAGAGCTCGTTCTTTTGTTTTTGGGTATTTGTCAGATCACTGTGTGCGCTCTGATCGCTAGGCACACTGTGTCTCTGGATTGCCTTCATAACACCTTTCATTAGCAGACATAACAGTACAAGGAGCCAACTAATGATTCTCAATAGAGGGAAAGAAAAAGTTCTGACATCATTTTTTTTTTTTTCTGCTCTGTGTTCACTTTTTTTTTTCCCTAGACATTTGGGTGATTCTGGACACAGGTGTGGACATGGATTTTCAGGGTCTGTGATCTTCAATGGATAATCTCGTTATAAATGTACAAAAGATTCAAGATACTATTGATCAGAAATCTATGTTAGAACCAAGAATTCCTATTCCTGATTTGTTTTTTGGAGATAGAACTAAGTTTCTAAGTTTCAAAAATAATTGTAAGCTATTTCTGGCCTTGAAACCTCATTCTTCTGGTAATCCTATTCAACAGGTTTTGATTATTATTTCTTTTTTGCGCGGCGACCCTCAAGACTGGGCATTTTCTCTTGCGCCAGGAGACCCTGCATTGAGTAGTGTCGATGCGTTTTTCCTGGCGCTTGGATTACTGTACGATGAGCCTAATTCAGTGGATCAGGCTGAGAAAAATTTGCTGGCTTTATGCCAGGGTCAGGATGATATAGAAGTATATTGTCAGAAATTTAGGAAATGGTCAGTACTCACTCAGTGGAATGAATCTGCGCTGGCAGCTTTGTTCAGAAAGGGTCTCTCTGAGGCTCTTAAGGATGTCATGGTGGGATTTCCTATGCCTGCTGGTTTGAATGAGTCTATGTCTTTGGCCATTCAGATCGGTTGACGCTTGCGCGAGCGTAAATCTGTGCACCATTTGGCGGTATTGCCTGAGGTTAAACCTGAGCCTATGCAGTGCGATAGGACTATGACCAGAGTTGAACGGCAGGAATACAGACGTCTGAATGGGCTGTGTTTTTACTGTGGTGATTCCACTCATGCTATTTCTGATTGTCCTAAGCGCACTAAACGGTCCGCTAGGTCTGCCGTCATTGGTACTGTACAGTCCAAATTCCTTCTGTCCATTACCTTGATATGCTCTTTGTCATCGTTTTCTGTCATGGCGTTTGTGGATTCAGGCGCTGCCCTGAATCTGATGGATTTGGATTATGCTAAACGTTGTGGGTTTTTCTTGGAGCCTTTGCGGTGTCCTATTCCATTGAGAGGAATTGATGCTACACCTTTGGCCAAGAATAAACCTCAGTACTGGGCCCAGCTGACCATGTGCATGGCTCCTGCACATCAGGAAGTTATTCGCTTTCTGGTGTTGCATAATCTGCATGATGTGGTCGTGTTGGGGTTGCCATGGCTACAAACCCATAATCCAGTATTGGATTGGAATTCCATGTCGGTGTCCAGCTGGGGTTGTCAGGGGGTACATGGTGGTGTTCCATTTTTGTCGATTTCGTCATCCACCCCTTCTGAGGTCCCAGAGTTCTTGTCCGATTATCAGGATGTATTTGAAGAGCCCAAGTCCGATGCCCTACCTCCGCATAGGGATTGTGATTGTGCTATCAATTTGATTCCTGGTAGTAAATTCCCTAAAGGTCGATTATTTAATTTATCCGTGCCCGAACACGCCGCTATGCGCAGTTATGTGAAGGAATCCCTGGAGAAGGGACATATTCGCCAATCGTCATCACCACTGGGAGCAGGGTTCTTCTTTGTAGCCAAGAAGGATGGTTCGCTGAGACCGTGTATTGATTACCGCCTTCTTAATAAGATCACTGTTAAATTTCAGTATCCCTTGCCATTGTTATCTGACTTGTTTGCTCGGATTAAGGGGGCTAGTTGGTTCACTAAGATAGATCTTCGTGGTGCGTATAATCTGGTGAGAATCAGGCAAGGAGATGAATGGAAAACTGCATTCAATACGCCCGAGGGTCATTTTGAGTATCTAGTGATGCCGTTCGGACTTGCCAATGCTCCCTCTGTGTTTCAGTCTTTCATGCATGACATCTTCCGTGAGTATCTGGATAAATTCCTGATTGTTTACTTGGATGACATTTTGATCTTCTCAGATGATTGGGAGTCTCATGTGAAGCAGGTCAGAATGGTTTTTCAGGTCCTGCGTGCTAATTCTTTGTTTGTGAAGGGATCAAAGTGTCTCTTCGGTGTGCAGAAGGTTTCATTTTTGGGGTTCATCTTTTCCCCTTCTACTATCGAGATGGATCCAGTTAAGGTCCAAGCCATCCAGGGTTGGATTCAGCCGACTTCTCTGAAAAGTCTGCAAAAGTTCCTGGGCTTTGCTAATTTTTATCGTCGCTTCATCTGTAATTTTTCTAGCATTGCCAAACCATTGACCGATTTGACCAAGAAGGGTGCTGATTTGGTTAATTGGTCTTCTGCTGCTGTGGAAGCTTTTCAGGAGTTGAAGCGTCGTTTTTGTTCTGCCCCTGTGTTGTGTCAGCCAGATGTTTCTCTTCCGTTCCAGGTCGAGGTTGATGCTTCTGAGATTGGAGCAGGGGCGGTTTTGTCACAGAGAGGTTCTGATTGCTCAGTGATGAAACCATGTGCTTTCTTTTCCAGGAAGTTTTCGCCCGCTGAGCGTAATTATGATGTGGGCAACCGAGAGTTGCTGGCCATGAAGTGGGCATTCGAGGAGTGGCGTCATTGGCTTGAAGGAGCTAAGCATCGCGTGGTGGTATTGACTGATCATAAGAACTTGACTTATCTCGAGTCTGCCAAGCGCTTGAATCCTAGACAGGCCCGTTGGTCGTTATTTTTTGCCCGCTTCGACTTTGTGATTTCGTACCTTCCGGGCTCTAAAAATGTGAAGGCGGATGCTCTGTCTAGGAGTTTTGTGCCCGACTCTCCGGGTTTATCTGAGCCAGCGGGTATCCTCAAGGAAGGAGTCATTGTGTCTGCCATCTCCCCTGATTTGCGGCGGGTGCTGCAAAAATTTCAGGCGAATAAACCTGATCGTTGTCCAGCGGAGAAACTGTTCGTCCCTGATAGGTGGACTAATAAACTTATCTCTGAACTTCATTGTTCGGTGTTGGCTGGTCATCCTGGAATCTTTGGTACCAGAGAGTTAGTGGCTAGATCCTTCTGGTGGCCATCTCTGTCACGGGATGTACGTACTTTTGTGCAGTCCTGTGGGATTTGTGCTCGGGCTAAGCCCTGCTGTTCTCGTGCCAGTGGGTTGCTTTTGCCCTTGCCGGTCCCAAAGAGGCCTTGGACACATTTCAATGGATTTCATTTCTGACCTTCCTGTTTCTCAAAAGATGTCAGTCATTTGGGTGGTCTGTGATCGCTTTTCTAAAATGGTCCATCTGGTGCCCTTGGCTAAATTGCCTTCCTCCTCTGATTTGGTACCTTTGTTCTTTCAGCATGTGGTTCGGTTGCATGGCATTCCTGAGAATATTGTTTCTGACAGAGGTTCCCAGTTTGTTTCAAGGTTTTGGCGAGCCTTTTGTGGTAGGATGGGCATTGACCTATCCTTTTCCTCGGCTTTCCATCCTCAGACTAATGGCCAGACCGAACGAACCAATCAGACCTTGGAAACATATCTGAGATGTTTTGTTTCTGCAGACCAGGATGATTGGGTGTCCTTTTTGCCGTTGGCTGAGTTCGCCCTTAATAATCGGGCCAGCTCGGCTACCTTGGTTTCTCCATTTTTTTGCAATTCTGGATTCCATCCTCGTTTCTCTTCAGGACAGGTTGAGTCTTCGGACTGTCCTGGTGTGGATTCTGTGGTGGACAGGTTGCAGCAGATCTGGACTCAGGTAGTGGACAATTTGACCTTGTCCCTGGAGAAGGCTCAACTTTTCACTAATCGCAGACGCCGTGTGGGTCCCCGACTTCGTGTTGGGGATCTGGTTTGGTTATCTTCTCGTCATATTCCTATGAAGGTTTCCTCTCCTAAATTTAAACCTCGTTTTATTGGTCCGTATAGGATTTCTGAGGTTCTCAATCCTGTGTCTTTTCGTCTAACCCTCCCAGACTCCTTTTCCATACATAATGTATTCCATAGGTCGTTGTTGCGGAGATACGTGGCACCTATGGTTCCATCTGTTGAGCCTCCTGCCCCGGTTTTGGTGGAGGGGGAGTTGGAGTATATTGTGGAGAAGATTTTGGATTCTCGTGTTTCTAGACGGAAACTCCAGTATCTGGTTAAATGGAAGGGTTATGCTCAGGAAGATAATTCCTGGGTTTTTGCCTCTGATGTTCATGCTTCCGATCTTGTTCGTGCCTTTCATGCGGCTCATCCTGGTCGGCCTGGGGGCTCTGGTGAGGGTTCGGTGACCCCTCCTCAAGGGGGGGGTACTGTTGTGAATTCTGTGGCTGAATTCACTCCTGTGGTCACAAGTGGTACTGCAGCTTCTGAGCTTCCTCCCTCAGGTGTTCTGGTGAGCTCGTTAGCTGCTCCGTTACTTAACTCCACCTGATGCTGCTATCCTTGCTCCTTGTCAATGTTTCAGTGTTGGATCTGAGCTTCTCCTGATTGTTCCTGTGACCTGCTGCTCTGTATAGCTAAGTGCTTTTTTGCTATTTTGTTGCTTTTTTTCTGTCCAGCTTGTCTTTTGTTTTGCTGGAAGCTCTGAGACGCAAAGGGTGTACCGCCGTGCCGTTAGTCCGGCACGGTGGGTCTTTTTGCCCCCTTTGCGTGGTTTTTGCTTTAGGGTTTTTTGTAGACTGCAAAGTTCGCTTTACTGTCCTCGCTCTGTCTAAGAATATCGGGCCCCACTTTGCTGAATCTATTTCATCCCTACGTTTTGTCTTTTCATCTTACTCACAGTCATTATATGTGGGGGGCTGCCTTTTCCTTTGGGGTATTTCTCTGGGGGCAAGTCAGGCCTATTTTTCTATCTTCAGGCTAGCTAGTTTCTTAGGCTGTGCCGAGTTGCATAGGTAGTTGTTAGGCACAATCCACAGCCGCTTTTAGTTGTGTCTAGGATAGGTTCAGGTGTGCAGTCTACAGAGTTTCCACGTCTCAGAGCTCGTTCTTTTGTTTTTGGGTATTTGTCAGATCACTGTGTGCGCTCTGATCGCTAGGCACACTGTGTCTCTGGATTGCCTTCATAACACCTTTCATTAGCAGACATAACACCCTGCACGGCTTCTATTTATAGGGGCTGTGATGTCACAATGGCTGACAATCACCAGTGATGTCACAGTGGCCGACAATCACCAGTGATGTCATCCTGGCCGACAATCACCAGTGATGTCACAGTGGCCGACAATCACCAGTGATGTCACAATGGCCGACAATCACCAGTGATGTCACAGTGGCTGACAATCACCAGTGATGTCACAATGGCCGACAATCACCAGTGATGGCATCCTGGCCGACAATCACCAGTGATGTCACAATGGCCGACAATCACCAGTGATGTCATCCTGGCTGACAATCACCAGTGATGTCACAATGGCCGACAATCACCAGTGATGTCACAGTGGCCGACAATTACCAGTGATGTCATCCTGGCCGACAATTACCAGTGATGTCACAATGGCCGACAATCACCAGTGATGTCATCCTGGCCGACAATCACCAGTGATGTCACAATGGCCGACAATCACCAGTGATGTCATCCTGGCTGACAATCACCAGTGATGTCACAATGGCCGACAATCACCAGTGATGTCACAGTGGCCGACAATCACCAGTGATGTCACAATGGCCGACAATCACCAGTGATGTCACAGTGGCCGACAATCACCAGTGATGTCATCCTGGCCGACAATCACCAGTGATGTCATCCTGGCTGACAATCACCAGTGATGTCACAGTGGCCGACAATCACCAGTGATGTCACAATGGCCGACAATCACCAGTGATGTCACAATGGCCGACAATCACCAGTGATGTCATCCTGGCCGACAATCACCAGTGATGTCATCCTGGCCGACAATCACCAGTGATGTCACAGTGGCCGACAATCACCAGTGATGTCACAGTGGCCGACAATCACCAGTGATGTCACAATGGCCGACAATCACCAGTGATGTCACAATGGCCGACAATCACCAGTGATGTCACAGTGGCCGACAATCACCAGTGATGTCACAATGGCCGACAATCACCAGTAACATAGTAACATAGTTAGTAAGGCCGAAAAAAGACATTTGTCCATCCAGTTCAGCCTATATTCCATCATAATAAATCCCCAGATCTACGTCCTTCTACAGAACCTAATAATTGTATGATACAATATTGTTCTGCTCCAGGAACACATCCAGGCCTCTCTTGAACCCCCCGACTGAGTTCGCCATCACCACCTCCTCAGGCAGCAATTCCAGATTCTCACTGCCCTAACAGTAAAGAATCCTCTTCTATGTTGGTGGAAAAACCTTCTCTCCTCCAGACGCAAAGAATGCCCCATTGTGCCCGTCACCTTCCTTGGTATAAACAGATCCTCAGCGAGATATTTGTATTGTCCCCTTATATACTTATACATGGTTATTAGATCGCCCCTCAGTCGTCTTTTTTCTAGACTAAATAATCCTAATTTCGCTAATCTATATGGGTATTGTAGTTCTCCCATCCCCTTTATTAATTTTGTTGCCCTCCTTTGTACTCTCTCTAGTTCCATTATATCCTTCCTGAGCACCGGTGCCCAAAACTGGACACAGTACTCCATGTGCGGTCTAACTAGGGATTTGTACAGAGTCAGTATAATGCTCTCATCATGTGTATCCAGACCTCTTTTAATGCACCCCATGATCCTGTTTGCCTTGGCAGCTGCTGCCTGGCACTGGCTGCTCCACGTAAGTTTATCATTAACTAGGATCCCCAAGTCCTTCTCCCTGTCAGATTTACCCAGTGGTTTCCCATTCAATGTGTAATGGTGATATTGATTCCCTCTTCCCATGTGTATAACCTTACATTTATCATTGTTAAACCTCATCTGCCACCTTTCAGCCCAAGTTTCCAACTTATCCAGATCCATCTGTAGCAGAATACTATCTTCTCTTGTATTAACTGCTTTACATAGTTTTGTATCATCTGCAAATATCGATATTTTACTGTGTAAACCTTCTACCAGATCATTAATGAATATGTTGAAGAGAACAGGTCCCAATACTGACCCCTGCGGTACCCCACTGGTCACAGCGACCCAGTTAGAGACTATACCATTTATAACCACCCTCTGCTTTCTATCACTAAGCCAGTTACTAACCCATTTACACACATTTTCCCCCAGACCAAGCATTCTCATTTTGTGTACCAACCTCTTGTGCGGCACGGTATCAAACGCTTTGGAAAAATCGAGATATACCACGTCCAATGACTCACCGTGGTCCAGCCTATAGCTTACCTCTTCATAAAATGTGATGTCACAGTGGCCGACAATCACCAGTGATGTCATCCTGGCTGACAATCACCAGTGATGTCACAGTGGCCGACAATCACCAGTAATGTCATCCTGGCTGACAATCACCAGTGATGTCACAGTGGCCGACAATCACCAGTGATGTCACAATGGCCGACAATCACCAGTGATGTCATCCTGGCCGACAATCACCAGTGATGTCATCACGGAATCTTGTGATAGAATTTTCCAGCATCGGCTCTGCACAGATACTTGCTGCCCGGCAATATTTCGGGTTTGCTCACACTTGTGTACCAATAATCCAGGAGAGTGGGGCGAGGTTTTCTCACTTGTCCTCCGTGTTCTGTCCGTGTAGAATCCGTCCTGTTATTCCGCAGCTATTAATCTTTTACACGACCATTTACAGGCTTCTTTGCTACAGAAATGGAATGTATCTGTAAAAACCGCTTGTCCCTCTGATGCTCCATAAGGCGTGCGACTGTTTCCTGCCAGTGTCCGATTTTGGACTGTAATCACAGAATGCTGCAGTTTTTTTCCTCACGCCGAATATACGTTTTGCTGTTTTTACCGGCGTTTTTTATCATTCACTTGAATGGGTGAAATACGCTGCAAAACTGAGAGACTTGACAAAGCGCTGCTTTAAAAAAAAAGCTGAGATTTCAGAAATCCCTGCGGCGTCTCGAGCATACTTTTATGGCACGCCGAAATGTTGGATTAGCACTTGAGCATGCTGAGTTAACACCTCATCAGAGCACGCTCGCTCACCACTAATCCTCCATCATAGGAATGGAAATACTGGATATGTTTATTACCTCACGGGTCTTTTTTCTTCTCCATAGATCATTTAACTCCTTAGTTGCAGAGTTTACTATTTACAACTGTGACAAATATTGAAGAGGTAATCATCAATGACCCAAGTAATCAATCATTAAAAATCATGACATCGTTAACATTAATCTTTTTGTCTTTGGAAAGTTTCATCCTTTACTTAAATTGTGAAATGCCCCTCTTTTATGTCCCCATAGTGAGCACAATGTATGAAGTCAATGAGAAAGCAGTAATTATATATATATATATATATATACACTATTTGTAAAAAATTGCTTTAATTTCTATATATGTACAGGTGCTTCTCACAAAATTAGAATATCATCAAAAAGTTAACTACATCACACACAGAGTCATTACACACAGAGTAATCTATTTCATGTGTTTATTTCTGTTAATGTTGATGATTATGGCTTACAGCCAATGAAATCCCAAAAGTCATTATCTCAGTAAATTAGAATACTTTATATCACCAGCTTGAAAAATGATTGTAAAATCCGAAATGTTGTCCTACTGAAATGTATGTTCAGTAAATGCCCTCAATACTTGGTCCTTTTCCATCAATTACTGCATCAATGTGGCGTGGCATTGAGGCGATCAGCCTGCGGCACTGCTGAGGGGTTATGGAAGCCCAGGTTGCTTTGATAGCAGCCTTCAGCTCATCTGCATTGTTGGGTCTGGTGTCTCTCACCTTCCTCTTGACAATACTCCATAGATTCTCTATGAGGTTAAGGTCAGGCGAGTTTGCTGCTAATCAAGCCCAGTGATACTGTTGACTGTAAACCCGGTATTGGTACTTTTGGCAGTGTGGACAGCAGCAGTCCGCTCCTTGTGAATCTCCCCCAATTTCTGAATGGCCTTTTGTTTTTGTTTTTAATATAAATTTTTATTGAAAATTTGCATTTACAACCATATGAAACAACAATCCATTGGCATCAATCATAGGATTTAGACATTGTACATTGTACTTGTAAAGGTTACCGATTAAGAATATCTTCTTTTGGAGATAACGAAGGTAATCTTAGCCAATATTATAACGTCTATATGGGATAGCGGAGAGAATTGTCAAAAATACAAAAACAAACAAAGAAATAAAAGAAGAAGGGAAGGGGGAAAGGGAGGGAGGAGAGTAAGAAAAGGAGCTGGGAGCCTTCACCGAGTCGCCTAACCCATTCCAACCGGCAGTCTAGCCCGCCTTCCCATTATCCATTAAAGTAGTAAAACATCTAACGCTAATCATGGAAAGAACAATCCTCTGGTAATTGTAGTGGACCCAGATTATTCTTCAATTTTTCCAAGAGGAACCATCTAGTGGAAGAGAAGGGAGTTATCATCTTCCGCCTTGCATCGGCCCCGCACGTTTTCCAAGAAACTGTCTCCATTTTTTAAGAAATTTGCCCGCTTGTACCTCCTTATTTGTGAGTGCGTCCCCTTGCTCCACCGCCATGTAAGTCGAGCTATTAAATCTGACAACTGAGGGGTAGACGATGATAAGTATAGTATGTATTAGTATTGGGGGACCCCTCCCTCCGCAACTCTCGCCACTCATATTCTCCCAATAATGTAAGATCGCCATTGTCACATTACTCCAAAGGCTGGTAATCCAGAAACTAGGCCCCAAAACGGGACTATGTAACCGCAGGACCATAGGCCATGTAATAAATCAGAGCTAGGTTGCTGACATCTAGGGCAGGCTGTAAGTCTGTTAGGTCTTATATCTGGTTTATGAATATTAAAAGCAGAGATTGCTCCATGCATCATTTTAAATTGAGTTTCCCTCCAATTTTCATTTATTATGTTTTAGTATATATACCCTGTAACATTATACTTTTCCAGAAAGGCATCCAGTCCCCTCTTAAATTTAAGTAATGAATCACTCATTACAACATCATTTGGCAGAGAGTTCCATAGTCTCAATGCTCTTACAGTAAAGAATCCGCGTCTGTTATTATGCCTAAACCTTTTTTCCTCCAGACGTAGAGGATGCCCCCTTGTCCCTGTTTCAGGTCTATGATTAAAAAGATCATCAGAAAGGTCTTTGTACTGTCCCCTCATATATTTATACATTAAAATAAGATCTCTCCTTAGTCTTCGTTTTTCCAAACTAATTAGCCCCAAGAGTAATAATCTATCTTGGTATTGCAGACCCCCCAGTCCTCTAATAACCTTGGTCGCTCTTCTCTGCACCCGCTCCAGTTCAGCTATGTCTTTCTTATACACCGGAGACCAGAACTGTGCACAGTATTCTAAGTGTGGTCGCACTAGTGACTTGTATAGAGGTAAAATTATGTTCTCCTCATGAGCATCTATGCCTCTTTTAATGCATCCCATTATTTTATTTGCCCTTGTAGCAGCTGCCTGACACTGGCCACTGAACATGAGTTTTTCATCCACCCATACTCCCAGGTCTTTTTCATTGATGGTTTTGCCCAGAGTTTTAGAATTAAGCACATAGTTATTCATCTTATTACTTCTACCCAAGTGCATGACCTTACATTTATCCCCATTAAAGCTCATTTGCCATTTATCAGCCCAAGTTTCAAGTTTAAAAAAATCATCCTGTAATATAAAATTTTCCTCCTCAGTATTGATTACCCTGCAGAGTTTAGTGTCATCTGCAAATATTGAAATTCTGCTCTGTATGCCCCCTACAAGATCATTAATAAATATGTTAAAAAGAAGAGGGCCCAATACTGACCCCTGTGGTACCCCCACTGCTAACCACGACCCAGTCCGAGTGTGCTCCATTAATAACCACCCTTTGTTTCCTATCCCTGAGCCAGCTCTTAATTGTAGATAGAGGCAGAAAATGCCATCCTTGAAGTCTTGAATCCACGAACTCTGCATTTGGTTTTGAGAAACGTAAGTCCCGGAACAAGTCATTCAGTTCTGGCTGTGTTAGAACATGAGGCTCACCAGACATACATGGCTAAGAGTTTGAATCAGCGTTGTTCCCCGTCTCTGACCCATGGACTGCAACATCTTTGTTGGCTGCCTGCTCTAGGCTCCATGACTCTAGTGGCTTTGATACTGGAAGAGCGTCTGTTGTGAATTCTGCTTTTGGGTTCCCTCCAGTGGTTGTAGGTGGGAATGCAGTTGTCCCTCAGTTGCAGTCCTGGCCAGGTGTATCTGCTGATTGCAGTTCTGACTGGGATATTTAGGTGTGCAGGATTCTTGAGTCCTTGCCAGTTGCCCATGGTTCTGGGAGGTTTTGGATCTTTGTCTGGTTCCTCCTGCCTTACTGCCAATTCAGCAAAGATAAGTGTTTTGTGTTTGTTTCTGTGGCACACATTCTGTGTGCTTAATAATTCTGTGCTATTCATTTGTTTTCTCTTGTCCAGCTTAGACTGTGTCAGTGTTTTCTCAGTCTTGTTGGATTCTCTGGAGTTGCAGATATACGCTCCACATCTTTAGTTAGATGGTGGAATTTTTTGTATTTTCTGCTGTGGATATTTTTGGAAGGGTTTTAATACTGACCGCTTAGGATTCTGTCCTATCCTTTCCTATTTTAGCTAGAGTGGCCTCTTTTGCCAAATCCTGTTTCCTGCCTGCGTGTGTCTTTTCCTCTACTACTCATCTATATATATAATTGTCTAAGGGTTTTTCCGTCTGTCTGTCTGTCTGTGTGTCTGTCTGTCTTTCTGTCTGTCTGTCCTGGAAATCCCGCGTCTCTGATTGATCGAGGCCGCCAGGCCTCGACCAATCAGAGACCGACACAGCATCGACGTAGAAATCCCGCGTCTCTGATTGGTCGAGGCCGCTAGGCCTCAACCAATCCGCAACGGGCACAGCGACGATGATGTCATAAAGGACGTAGACATCTCACGTTTCTGATTCAGCGACGGGCACAGTATCGATGTAGATGTCATAATGGTTGCCATGGCGACGATGGTGTCATAAAGGTTGCCTCGACCAATCAGCGATGGGCACAGTCTGCCGCGAATTCTGGAATCATCGTTGTCCATATACTACGGGGACATGCATATTCTAGAATACCCGATGCGTTAGAATCGGGCCACAATCTAGTCTATATATATAATTGTCTAAGGGTTTTTCCGTCTGTCTGTCCTGGAAATCCCGCGTCTGATTGGTCGAGGCCGCCAAGGCCTCGACCAATCAGCGACGGGCACAGCGACGATAATGTCATAAAGGACGTAGACATCCCGCGTCTCTGATTGGTCGAGGCCGCCAGGCCTCGACCAATCAGCAACGGGCACAGCGATGATGATGTCATAAAGGACGTAGAAATCCCACGTTTCTGATTCAGCGACGGGCACAGTATCGACGTAGATGTCATAATGGTTGCCATGGCGACGATGATGTCATAAAGGTTGCCTCGACCAATCAGCCACGGGCACAATCTGCCGCGAATTCTGGAATCATCGTTGTCCATATACTACGGGGACATGCATATTCTAGAATGCCCGATGCGTTAGAATCGGGCCACAATCTAGTAGTCAATATTTGTGGGGGGCTGCCTATCCTTTGGGGTTCTGCTCTGAGGCAAGGTAGATTTCCTATTTCCATCTATAGGGGTATTTAGTCCTCCGGCTGTGTCAAGGTGTCTAGGATTTGTTAGGCACACCCCACGGCTACTTCTAGTTGCGGTGTTAAGTTCAGGATTTGCGGTCAGTACAGCTTCCACCAACTCAGAGAAAGTTCCATGCGGCTCCAAGGTCACCGGATCATAACAGTACAACTGGCCAATAATGAGTTAAATGCATCTCAGAAGAAGGGAAGAAAGGTGTTGAGCCATTTTTTTTTCTGCAGTCTGCTTTCTCTTCTCTTCGCTCTTTTTCTCTGGGTGGCTGAGGAGTCTTGTGCTAGCATGGATATTCAGGAATTAGCTTCTCGTGTGGACCAGTTTGCTGCTAGGGTACAGGGTATTTCTGATTATATTGTTCAGACTCCTGTTTTAGAGCCAAAGATTCCTACTCCTGATTTGTTTTTTGGTGACAGGTCCAAATTTTTGAGTTTTAAAAACAACTGTAAACTGTTTTTTGCTCTGAGACCTCGATCCTCTGGTGATTCCATTCAACAGGTTAAAATCATCATCTCCCTGCTGCGTGGCGATGCACAGGATTGGGCATTTTCCCTGGAATCTGGAAATCCGGCTTTGTTTAATGTAGACTCCTTTTTTCAGGCTTTTGGATTATTATATGATGAACCTAATTCTCTGGATCAAGCGGAGAAGACCTTGTTGGCCCTGTCTCAGGGTCAAGAGGCGGCAGAATTGTATTGTCAGAAATTTAGAAAATGGTCTGTGTTGACTAAATGGAATGATGATGCTTTGGCGGCAATTTTCAGAAAGGGTCTTTCTGAATCCGTTAAAGATGTTATGGTGGGGTTTCCCACACCTTTCGGTCTGAGTGATTCTATGTCTCTGGCCATTCAGATTGACCGGCACTTGCGGGAGCGCAGAACTTTGCGCGCTGTGGCGTTGTCCTCAGAGCAAATTCCTGAGCCAATGCAGTGTGATAGGATTCTGTCTAGAACGGAACGACAAGGTTTCAGACGTCAGAATAGGTTGTGTTATTATTGTGGCGATGCTTCTCATGTCATTTCTGTCTGCCCTAAGCGGACAAAGAGGATTGCCAGTTCATTTACCATCAGTACTGTACAACCTAAATTTCTGTTATCTGTGTTCTTGATCTGCTCATTGTCATCATTTTCTGTCATGGCGTTTGTGGATTCAGGCGCCGCCTTGAACTTAATGGACTTTGAATTTGCCAGGTGTTGTGGTTTTTCCTTGCAGTCTTTGCAGAACCCTATTCCTTTAAGGGGCATTGATGCTACACCTTTGGCTAAAAATAAGCCCCAGTTTTGGACACAGGTGACCATGCGCATGGCGCCAGCCCATGAGGAAGATTGTCGATATCTGGTGTTGCATAATTTGCATGATGCTATCGTGCTGGGTTTTCCGTGGTTGCAGGTACATAATCCTGTGTTGGACTGGAAGTCTATGTCTGTGACTAGTTGGGTGTTATGTGTGCTAATGAAAGGTGTTATGAAGGCAATCCAGAGACACAGTGTGCCTAGCAATCAGAGCGCACACAGTGATCTGACAAATACCCAAAAACAAAAGAACGAGCTCTGAGACGTGGAAACTCTGTAGACTGCACACCTGATCCTATCCTAAACACAACTAAAAGCGGCTGTGGATTGCGCCTAACAACTACCTATGCAACTCGGCACAGCCTAAGAAACTAGCTAGCCTGAAGATAGAAAAATAGGCCTGACTTGCCCCAGAGAAATACCCCAAAGGAAAAGGCAGCTCCCCCACATATAATGACTGTGAGTAAGATGAAAAGACAAAACGTAGGATGAAATAGATTCAGCAAAGTGGGGCCCGATATTCTTAGACAGAGCGAGGACAGTAAAGCAACTTTGCAGTCTACAAAAAACCCTAAAGCAAAAACCACGCAAAGGGGGCAAAAAAAACCCACCGTGCCGAACTAACGGCACGGCGGTACACCCTTTGCATCTCAGAGCTTCCAGCAAAACCAAAGACAAGCTGGACAGAAAAAAAAGCAACAAAATAGCAAAAAAGCACTTAGCTATACAGAGCAGCAGGTCACAGGAACAATCAGGAGAAGCTCAGATCCAACACTGGAACATTGACAAGGAGCCAGGATAGCAGCATCAGGTGGAGTTAAGTAACGAAGCAGCTAACGAGCTCACCAGAACACCTGAGGGAGGAAGCTCAGAAGCTGCAGTACCACTTGTGACCACAGGAGTGAATTCAGCCACAGAATTCACAACAGTACCCCCCCTTGAGGAGGGGTCACCGAACCCTCACCAGAGCCCCCAGGCCGACCAGGATGAGCCACATGAAAGGCACGAACAAGATCTGGAGCATGGACATCAGAGGCAAAAACCCAGGAATTATCTTCCTGAGCATAACCCTTCCATTTAACCAGATACTGGAGTTTCCGTCTAGAAACACGAGAATCCAAAATCTTCTCCACAATATACTCCAATTCCCCCTCCACCAAAACCGGGGCAGGAGGCTCAACAGATGGAACCATAGGTGCCACGTATCTCCGCAACAACGACCTATGGAATACATTATGTATGGAAAAGGAGTCTGGGAGGGTCAGACGAAAAGACACAGGATTGAGAACCTCAGAAATCCTATACGGACCAATAAAACGAGGTTTAAATTTAGGAGAGGAAACCTTCATAGGAATATGACGAGAAGATAAACAAACCAGATGCCCAACACGAAGTCGGGGACCCACACGGCGTCTGCGATTAGCGAAAAGTTGAGCCTTCTACTGGGACAAGGTCACATTGTCCACTACCTGAGTCCAGATCTGCTGCAACCTGTCCACCACAGAATCCACACCAGGACAGTCCGAAGACTCAACCTGTCCTGAAGAGAAACGAGGATGGAACCCAGAATTGCAAAAAAAAGGAGAAACCAAGGTAGCCGAGCTGGCCCGATTATTAAGGGCGAACTCAGCCAACGGCAAAAAGGACACCCAATCATCCTGGTCTGCAGAAACAAAACATCTCAGATATGTTTCCAAGGTCTGATTGGTTCGTTCGGTCTGGCCATTAGTCTGAGGATGGAAAGCCGAGGAAAAGGATAGGTCAATGCCCATCCTACCACAAAAGGCTCGCCAAAACCTTGAAACAAACTGGGAACCTCTGTCAGAAACAATATTCTCAGGAATGCCATGCAACCGAACCACATGCTGAAAGAACAAAGGTACCAAATCAGAGGAGGAAGGCAATGTAGCCAAGGGCACCAGATGGACCATTTTAGAAAAGCGATCACAGACCACCCAAATGACTGACATCTTTTGAGAAACAGGAAGGTCAGAAATGAAATCCATTGAAATGTGTCCAAGGCCTCTTTGGGACCGGCAAGGGCAAAAGCAACCCACTGGCACGAGAACAAAAGGGCTTAGCCCGAGCACAAATCCCACAGGACTGCACAAAAGTACGTACATCCCGTGACAGAGATGGCCACCAGAAGGATCTAGCCACTAACTCTCTAGTACCAAAGATTCCAGGATGACCAGCCAACACCGAACAATGAAGTTCAGAGATAACTTTATTAGTCCACCTATCAGAGACGAACAGTTTCTCCGCTGGACAACGGTCAGGTTTATTCGCCTGAAATTTTTGCAGCACCCGCCGCATATCAGGGGAGATGGCAGACACAATGACTCCTTCCTTGAGGATACCCGCTGGCTCAGATAAACCCGGAGAGTCGGGCACAAAACTCCTAGACAGAGCATCCGCCTTCACATTTTTAGAGCCCGGAAGGTACGAAATCACAAAGTCGAAGCGGGCAAAAAATAACGACCAACGGGCCTGTCTAGGATTCAAGCGCTTGGCAGACTCGAGATAAGTCAAGTTCTTATGATCAGTCAATACCACCACGCGATGCTTAGCTCCTTCAAGCCAATGACGCCACTCCTCGAATGCCCACTTCATGGCCAGCAACTCTCGGTTGCCCACATCATAATTACGCTCAGCGGGCGAAAACTTCCTGGAAAAGAAAGCACATGGTTTCATCACTGAGCAATCAGAACCTCTCTGTGACAAAACCGCCCCTGCTCCAATCTCAGAAGCATCAACCTCGACCTGGAGAGAGAAACATCTGGTTGACACAACACAGGGGCAGAACAAAAACGATGCTTCAACTCCTGAAAAGCTTCCAGAGCAGCAGAAGACCAATTAACCAAATCAGCACCCTTCTTGGTCAAATCGGTCAATGGTTTGGCAATGCTAGAAAAATTACAGATGAAGCGACGATAAAAATTAGCAAAGCCCAGGAACTTTTGCAGACTTTTCAGAGATGTCGGCTGAATCCAATCCTGGATGGCTTGGACCTTAACTGGATCCATCTCGATAGTAGAAGGGGAAAAGATGAACCCCAAAAATGAAACTTTCTACACACCGAAGAGACACTTTGATCCCTTCACAAACAAAGAATTAGCACGCAGGACCTGAAAAACCATTCTGACCTGCTTCACATGAGACTCCCAATCATCCGAAAAGATCAAAATGTCATCCAAGTAAACAATCAGGAATTTATCCAGATACTCACGGAAGATGTCATGCATAAAAGACTGAAACACAGATGGAGCATTGGCAAGTCCGAACGGCATCACTAGATACTCAAAATGACCCTCGGGCGTATTGAATGCAGTTTTCCATTCATCTCCTTGCCTGATTCTCACCAGATTATACGCACCACGAAGATCTATCTTAGTGAACCAACTAGCCCCCTTAATCCGAGCAAACAAGTCAGATAACAATGGCAAGGGATACTGAAATTTAACAGTGATCTTATTAAGAAGGCGGTAATCAATACACGGTCTCAGCGAACCATCCTTCTTGGCTACAAAGAAGAACCCTGCTCCCAGTGGTGATGACGATGGGCGAATATGTCCCTTCTCCAGGGATTCCTTCACATAACTGCGCATAGCGGCGTTTTCGGGCACGGATAAATTAAATAATCGACCTTTAGGGAATTTACTACCAGGAATCAAATTGATAGCACAATCACAATCCCTATGCGGAGGTAGGGCATCGGACTTGGGCTCTTCAAATACATCCTGATAATCAGACAAGAACTCTGGGACCTCAGAAGGGGTGGATGACGAAATCGACACAAATGGAACATCACCATGTACCCCCTGACAACCCCAGCTGGATACCGACATGGAATTCCAATCCAATACTGGATTATGGGTTTGCAGCCATGGCAACCCCAACACGACCACATCATGCAGATGATGCAACACCAGAAAGCGAATAACTTCCTGATGTGCAGGAGCCATGCACATGGTCAGCTGGGCCCAGTACTGAGGTTTATTCTTGGCCAAAGGTGTAGCATCAATTCCTCTCAATGGAATAGGACACCGCAAAGGCTCCAAGAAAAACCCACAACGTTTAGCATAATCCAAATCCATCAGATTCAGGGCAGCGCCTGAATCCACAAACGCCATGACAGAAAACGACGACAAAGAGCATATCAAGGTAATGGACAGAAGGAATTTGGACTGTACCATACCAATGGTGGCAGACCTAGCGGACCGCTTAGTGCGCTTAGGACAATCAGAAATAGCATGAGTGGAATCACCACAGTAGAAACACAGACCATTCAGACGTCTGTATTCCTGCCGTTCAACTCTGGTCATAGTCCTATCGCACTGCATAGGCTCAGGTTTAACCTCAGGCAATACCGCCAAATGGTGCACAGATTTACGCTCGCGCAAGCGTCGACCGATCTGAATGGCCAAAGACAAAGACTCATTCAAACCAGCAGGCATAGGAAATCCCACCATGATATCCTTAAGAGCCTCAGAGAGACCCTTTCTGAACAAAGCTGCCAGCGCAGATTCATTCCACTGAGTGAGTACTGACCATTTCCTAAATTTCTGACAATATACCTCTATGTTATCCTGACCCTGACACAAAGCCAGCAAATTTTTCTCAGCCTGATCCACTGAATTAGGCTCATCGTACAGTAATCCAAGCGCCAGGAAAAACGCATCGACAGTACTCAATGCAGGGTCCCCTGGCGCAAGAGAAAATGCCCAGTCTTGAGGGTCGCCGCGCAAAAAAGAAATAATAATCAAAACTTGTTGAACAGGATTACCAGAAGAACGAGGTTTCAAGGCCAGAAATAGCTTACAATTATTTTTGAAACTCAGAAACTTAGTTCTATCTCCAAAAAACAAATCAGGAATAGGAATTCTTGGTTCTAACATCGATTTCTGATCAATAGTATCTTGAATCTTTTGTACATTTATAACGAGATTATCCATTGAAGAGCACAGACCCTGAATATCCATGTCCACACCTGTGTCCAGAAACACCCAAATGTCTAGGGGAAAAAAAAAAAAAATGAACACAGAGCAGAGAAAAAAAAAAAATGATGTCAGAACTTTTTCTTTCCCTCTATTGAGAATCATTAGTTCGGCTCCTTGTACTGTTATGTGTGCTAATGAAAGGTGTTATGAAGGCAATCCAGAGACACAGTGTGCCTAGCAATCAGAGCGCACACAGTGATCTGACAAATACCCAAAAACAAAAGAACGAGCTCTGAGACGTGGAAGCTCTGTAGACTGCACACCTGATCCTATCGTAAACACAACTAAAAGCGGCTGTGGATTGCGCCTAACAACTACCTATGCAACTCGGCACAGCCTAAGAAACTAGCTAGCCTGAAGATAGAAAAATAGGCCTGACTTGCCCCAGAGAAATACCCCAAAGGAAAAGGCAGCCCCCCCACATATAATGACTGTGAGTAAGATGAAAAGACAAAATGTAGGATGAAATAGATTCAGCAAAGTGGGGCCCGATATTCTTAGACAGAGCGAGGACAGTAAAGCAACTTTGCAGTCTACAAATAACCCTAAAGCAAAAACCACGCAAAGGGGGCAAAAAAAAACCACCGTGCCGAACTAACGGCACGGCGGTACACCCTTTGCGTCTCAGAGCTTCCAGCAAAACCAAAGACAAGCTGGACAGAAAAAAAGCAACAAAATAGCAAAAAAGCACTTAGCTATACAGAGCAGCAGGTCACAGGAACAATCAGGAGAAGCTCAGATCCAACACTGGAACATTGACAAGGAGCCAGGATAGCAGCATCAGGTGGAGTTAAATAACGAAGCAGCTAACGAGCTCACCAGAACACCTGAGGGAGGAAGCTCAGAAGCTGCAGTACCACTTGTGACCACAGGAGTGAATTCAGCCACAGAATTCACAACAGTTGGGGTTGTCAGGGGATTCATAATGATGTTCCTTTGATGTCAATCTCCTCTTCTTCCTCTTCTGAAATTCCTAAGTTTTTGTCTGATTTTCAGGATGTATTCGATCAGCCCAAGTCCAGTTCCCTTCCACCGCACAGGGACTGTGATTGTGCTATTGACTTGATTCCAGGCTGTAAGTTTCCTAAAGGCCGACTTTTCAACCTGTCTGTGCCTGAACATACCGCCATGCGTAATTATATTAAGGAGTTGTCACAATATGGTATGAAATATCATAAGTAGTTCTCTTGCTAGCCTGCGTGGGCTAAGCCCCCCTTCTTGGAGTGATGCTGCAACAGTTTGTAGCTTCAAATTCCTTCCCTTTCACTCAGCCAAGAGCTGCTTTGCCAATGTATGGGGGAAGAGAGGTTTTATGGCCGAAAGGTATTTACGACCAGGTTAGAATCTTCCTCCAGCTAGAACTGGAAAAATGGCTCCAAAATTCATGAAAGATTCTTTGTTTGGTTTTTGTACGATATTATGCACAATGTTTACGTTAAGAACACGAAAATATATATTCGTATTCCCACTCGGTGTATCTACCCATCCCTTGAAACTCGGGCTTCTAACTCCATCTGGTAAAGAAGTAGGGATTTCTCTGTAAATATGTATCCCAGATAGGACATATTTGATCTCATTAGAATGCCCACGTTAATCCGAGATGAATGATGGGTTTGTTAGGACTATGACATGTTTTGTAACGGAGTTATCGAAATTAGATATAGATTAGAATAAAATGATTTAACTGAAGAGGTAGGAGGGACGAGGTGATCCAACCCCTTTCTGGGATGTTACAGGCTTAGCTATAACTGTCTGCACACATCCCCAGCTCAGTCTTCTGCTTGATTTCTTCTTCTGGACTTCTTGTCTTCTCCTGAAGCCAGCAGCACATCCCAATGAGCTGGGACGTATGGTTGCCTGCCATTCTTTGAACATGTGAGTGTTACCTTTCCTCATTTAATCCCTGTTTATTTCATAATTACCCTTGTACATATTTGCAATTGACTCATTTGTAACATCTTTATAAAATATTTTTGATAAAGCACTGCCTAATTTTTTATGGGATATAATATTTAATATATTTAGTTCATTCTCCTGCTCTAAACGTACCCTGTCTCTGGAAGAGAATTACGCTACTGTGTTGGGTTAGCTTCGGACCCGTTTAATCGAAGCTGGTGGCAGCGATAAGTGTGCAGACTGTTGAGTGAGGCTGTAGCGACTGCGGCGTTGATAATTATTGTTCCTGCCTGAGTGGGAGTAGTTATCGCGTCGCTGCAGCGTGCCCAATAGCCAGTACATAGCAGGCAGCCTTTCTGGCGACTAATTACCCAGGGTGCAGTACCTAATCTGACCTGAGAGTAAGGGGGGCGCCAGAGAGCTGTAAGTGTTAAGTGGAACTGTAAGCGGGATATACATAAATCCCTGCAGTTTGTGGTATATTGAAAGCAGTGGGATACCTAGAATAAGCCCCTGCTGTAAACTAAGAGGTCAATAGCCTTGTGTGTGTTTTCTCATCACATTGTTAGCAGTGGAGGGATAACTAAGATAAGCCCCCCTGCACATGTGATAGCGGTCTGTTGGCCTAAAGTCACCCCAACCTGTGACGTAGGGGTGACGGTCACGGTGTGAATCGTGACGAATTGGTGGCAGCGGTCAGGGGATTCCTGACGGGAGTCTTTGGCGAAAGGGCATATTCGGCCATCTTCTTCACCGTTGGGAGCAGGATGTTTTTTTGTTGCTAAGAAGGATGGCTCCTTGAGACCCTGTATTGATTATCGCCTCTTGAATAAGATCACGGTCAAGTTTCAATACCCTTTACCTTTGCTTTCTGATTTGTTTGCTAGGATTAAGGGGGCTAGTTGGTTTACTAAGATTGACCTTCAGGGGGCATATAATCTTGTTCGTATTAAGCAGGGTGATGAATGGAAAACTGTGTTTAATACGCCCGAAGGTCATTTTGAATATCTTGTGATGCCATTCGGGCTCACTAATGCTCCATCTGTTTTTCAGTCCTTCATGCATGATATCTTCCGGACTTATCTTGATAAATTCTTGATTGTATATTTGGACGATATTTTGATTTTTTCCAATGATTGGGAGTCTTATGTGCAACAGGTCAGGATGGTGTTTCAGATCCTTCGTGACAATGCTTTGTTTGTGAAGGGGTCTAAGTGTCTCTTTGGGGTGCAGAAGGTTTCTTTTTTGGGCTTCATTTTTTTCTCCCTCATCTATGGAGATGGATCCGGCTAATGTTCAGGCCATTCATGATTGGATTCAACCCACATCCGTGAAGAGCCTTCAGAAATTTTTGGGTTTTGCTAATTTTTATCGCCGTTTCATTGCTAACTTCTCTAGTGTGGTTAAACCCTTAACTGATTTGACGAAGAAAGGCGCTGATGTGGCGAATTGGTCCTCTGCGGCTGTCTCTGCCTTTCAGGAGCTTAAACGCAGATTTACTTCTGCTCCGGTGTTGCGCCAACCGGATGTTTCTCTTCCGTTTCAGGTTGAGATTGACGCTTCTGAGATTGGGGCAGTGGCCATTTTGTCTCAGAGGGATCCTGTTGGTTCTTTGATGAAACCGTGTGCCTTCTTTTCTCGTAAGTTTTCGCCTGCTGAACGCAATTATGATGTCGGCAATCGGGAGTTGTTGGCTATGAAGTGGGCGTTTGAGGAGTGGCGACATTGGCTTGAGGGAGCTAAGCACTGTATTGTGGTCTTGACCAATCATAAGAATCTGATTTACCTCGAGTCTGCCAAACGGCTGAATCCTAGACAGGCTCGATGGTCCTTGATTTTTTCCCGTTTTGATTTTGTAGTTTCGTATCTTCCGGGTTCTAAGAATATTAAGGCTGATGCCCTCTCTAGGAGTTTTTTGCCTGATTCTCCTGAGGTCCTTGAACCGGTCGGCATTCTGAAAGAAGGGGTGGTCCTTTCTGCCATTTCCCCTGATTTACGACGGGTTCTTCAGGAATTTCAGGCTGACAGACCTGACCGCTGTCCAGTGGGGAAACTGTTTGTTCCTGACAGATGGACTAGTAGAGTGATTTCTGAGGTTCACTGTTCTGTGTTGGCTGGTCATAGTAACATAGTAACATAGTTAGTAAGGCCGAAAAAAGACATTTGTCCATCCAGTTCAGCCTATATTCCATTATAATAAATACCCAGATCTACGTCCTTCTACAGAACCTAATAATTGTATGATACAATATTGTTCTGCTCCAGGAAGACATCCAGGCCTCTCTTGAACCCCTCGACTGAGTTCGCCATCACCACCTCCTCAGGTAAGCAATTCCAGATTCTCACTGCCCTAACAGTAAAGAATCCTCTTCTATGTTGGTGGAAAAACCTTCTCTCCTCCAGACGCAAAGAATGCCCCCTTGTGCCCGTCACCTTCCTTGGTATAAACAGATCCTCAGCGAGATATTTGTATTGTCCCCTTATATACTTATACATGGTTATTAGATCGCCCCTCAGTCGTCTTTTTTCTAGACTAAATAATCCTAATTTCGCTAATCTATCTGGGTATTGTAGTTCTCCCATCCCCTTTATTAATTTTGTTGCCCTCCTTTGTACTCTCTCTAGTTCCATTATATCCTTCCTGAGCACCGGTGCCCAAAACTGGACACAGTACTCCATGTGCGGTCTAACTAGGGATTTGTACAGAGGCAGTATAATGCTCTCATCATGTGTATCCAGACCTCTTTTAATGCACCCCATGATCCTGTTTGCCTTGGCAGCTGCTGCCTGGCACTGGCTGCTCCAGGTAAGTTTATCATTAACTAGGATCCCCAAGTCCTTCTCCCTGTCAGATTTACCCAGTGGTTTCCCGTTCAGTGTGTAATGGTGATATTGATTCCCTCTTCCCATGTGTATAACCTTACATTTATCATTGTTAAACCTCATCTGCCACCTTTCAGCCCAAGTTTCCAACTTATCCAGATCCATCTGTAGCAGAATACTATCTTCTCTTGTATTAACTGCTTTACATAGTTTTGTATCATCTGCAAATATCGATATTTTACTGTGTAAACCTTCTACCAGATCATTAATGAATATGTTGAAGAGAACAGGTCCCAATACTGACCCCTGCGGTACCCCACTGGTCACAGCGACCCAGTTAGAGACTATACCATTTATAACCACCCTCTGCTTTCTATCACTAAGCCAGTTACTAACCCATTTACACACATTTTCCCCCAGACCAAGCATTCTCATTTTGTGTACCAACCTCTTGTGCGGCACGGTATCAAACGCTTTGGAAAAATCGAGATATACCACGTCCAATGACTCACCGTGGTCCAGCCTATAGCTTACCTCTTCATAAAAACTGATTAGATTGGTTTGACAGGAGCGATTTCTCATAAACCCATGCTGATATGGAGTTAAACAGTTATTCTCATTGAGATAATCCAGAATAACATCCCTCAGAAACCCTTCAAATATTTTACCAACAATAGAGGTTAGACTTACTGGCCTATAATTTCCAGGTTCACTTTTAGAGCCCTTTTTGAATATTGGCACCACATTTGCTATGCGCCAGTCCTGCGGAACAGACCCTGTCGCTATAGAGTCACTAAAAATAAGAAATAATGGTTTATCTATTACATTACTTAGTTCTCTTAGTACTCGTGGGTGTATGCCATCCGGACCCGGAGATTTATCTATTTTAATCTTATTTAGCCGGTTTCGCACCTCTTCTTGGGTTAGATTGGTGACCCTTAATATAGGGTTTTCATTGTTTCTTGGGATTTCACCTAGCATTTCATTTTCCACCGTGAATACCGTGGAGAAGAAGGTGTTTAATATGTTAGCTTTTTCCTCGTCATCTACAACCATTCTTTCCTCACTATTTTTTAAGGGGCCTACATTTTCAGTTTTTATTCTTTTACTATTGATATAGTTGAAGAACAGTTTGGGATTAGTTTTACTCTCTTTAGCAATGTGCTTCTCTGTTTCCTTTTTGGCAGCTTTAATTAGTTTTTTAGATAAAGTATTTTTCTCCCTATAGTTTTTTAGAGCTTCAATGGTGCCATCCTGCTTTAGTAGTGCAAATGCTTTCTTTTTACTGTTAATTGCCTGTCTTACTTCTTTGTTTAGCCACATTGGGTTTTTCCTATTTCTAGTCCTTTTATTCCCACAAGGTATAAACCGCTTACACTGCCTATTTAGGATGTTCTTAAACATTTCCCATTTATTATCTGTATTCTCATTTCTGAGGATATTGTCCCAGTCTACCAGATTAAGGGCATCTCTAAGCTGTTCAAACTTTGCCTTCCTAAAGTTCAATGTTTTTGTGACTCCCTGAAAGTCCCCCTAGTGAAAGACAGGTGAAACTGCACAATATTGTGGTCGCTATTTCCTAAATGCCCAACTACCTGCAGATTTGTTATTCTGTCAGGTCTATTAGATAGTATTAGGTCTAAAAGTGCTGCTCCTCTGGTTGGATTCTGCACCAATTGTGAAAGATAATTTTTCTTGGTTATTAGCAGAAACCTGTTGCCTTTATGGGTTTCACAGGTTTCTGTTTCCCAGTTAATATCCGGGTAGTTAAAGTCCCTAGTATTTTAAAGTCCCTAGTATTTTTGGTACCAGAGATTTGGTTGGTAGGTCCTTTTGGTGGCCTTCTTTGTCACGTGATGTGCATTCTTTTGTGCAGTCCTGTGGGACTTGTGCACGGGCCAAGCCTTGTTGTTCCCGTGCTAGTGGGTTGCTTTTGCCATTGCCAGTCCCTGAGAGGTCCTGGGCGCATATTTCTATGGATTTTATTTCTGATCTTCCGGTTTCCCAGAAGATGTCTGTTATCTGGGTTGTTTGTGACCGGTTCTCTAAGATGGTTCATTTGGTGCCTTTGCCTAAATTGCCTTCCTCTTCAGATTTGGTTCCATTGTTTTTTCAGCATGTGGTTCGTTTGCATGGTATTCCGGAGAATATTGTGTCCGACAGAGGTTCCCAGTTTGTTTCTAGGTTTTGGCGGACCTTTTGTGCTAGGCTGGGCATTGATTTGTCTTTTCCTTCTGCATTTCATCCTCAGACAAATGGCCAGACCGAGCAAACTAATCAAACTTTGGAGACTTATTTGAGATGCTTTGTGTCTGCTGATCAGGATGATTGGGTGGCCTTCTTGCCATTGGCCGAGTTTGCCCTTAATAATCGGGCTAGTTCGGCTACTTTGGTTTCGCCTTTCTTTTGTAATTTTGGTTTTCATCCTCGTTTCTCTTCTGGGCAGGTTGAGCCTTCTGACTGTCCTGGCGTGGATTCTGTGGTTGACAGGTTGCAGCAGATTTGGGCTCATGTGGTGGACAATTTGGTGTTGTCTCAGGAGGAGGCTCAACGTTTTTCTAACCGTCGTCGGTGTGTTGGTTCCCGGCTTCGGGTTGGGGATCTGGTCTGGTTGTCTTCCCGTCATGTTCCTATGAAGGTTTCAAAGGTAGTGATGGCTAGCACTCGACTGGAGTAGAGGTGACGGTGCTAGTGAAGGGAACTAGGAGTTCCGAAGTCACTGAATATAAAAGATCACTGCACACGCTCAAAGCGAAGATATGCTCTCAAGTGGAAGTTTATTGATAGTTGATGCAGGAAAAAGCGACTGGTCAATTTTTGACGTTTCGGCTAAAGCATAGCCTTGGTCACAACGTCGCTGCAACAAATACAGAAATACAAATATTTACAAAAATATATACAATGAAATCGTGTTATGTACACTATATATAAACAATCTACATAAAGGAAACTTGTGATGAACATGTACAGAGAAATAGCTCTGTAAGACAATGTAATGAGATGTATTTTAAAATAAGATGATACACTGTAGAGGGATATCTATAAAAAGAGACACTGGAAAAAGGAACTGGGTTCACCTGGGCATAGGTGTATATGTAAATGTGACCCTAGAATAGTACATGCAATATGACACACATAGATGTTAAGAACAAAGTTTCAAAGGTAAAAGGTGGCCTATGTGGTTCTATCGTGCCAGAGAGTAGTGTCTAACTGAATTGGGGCGACAAGAGGAGTAGCCCACCTAGAGTGCAGAGTCCGTCTCAGTTTAAGGGTAGTGCAGGTGTAGCACTGGTATGAGGTAGCGGCCTGGTAGGGATGAATGATAGAAATGAAAACCACTGTACACTGCAGGTTATGATAAAATTCGTGGAGAAGAACAAGGACCTACCCTGTGGAAGGCTTGAATTCAGGGCTGAGCAATGTCTCTTTGCAAGAGTGATAAAATGGGTAAAGCTCCAGGTACTGTGCCCAAGGCCTGTTGAGAGGCATGATAATGAATACATATGTTCATATTTTCATAACTATGTGTTGTAGTAGTTACAGGTTAAAAAAAGGGGCACCTGACCTGTGGGTATGTGAAACGGCAAAGGTACTTTACTAAGTGGTGTGCCCGGAAAATCACGAGTAGGAGTATTTACTAGATGATTCTTGGGGTACCGCAACCAAGTATACAGCACTGGCAGGAAAAGAAAATGTGTGGCGTTAAATAAGGGGGTAGAAAGAGGGGGGTTTGAATAAAATGACAATACTCATCTGCTGGCTTTGACATACGTCCATGTAAGTTGTAACTGACGCAGCCGTGTCAGATTAGGAGTAAAGGCTGATGCTCCTGGTGGTCCCTTCAAGTGGGCAGCGGTTTGCGCTGTAAGGCGAACGGCGTTGCTGGAGACACAGCCGTGTCTCAATAGGTGCTAGCGCTGGTGCTGGGACTTCCCAAGGAGGGCCGGTGCCGACACTCCCGTGTCTCAGCTGTGCCCGGCGTGGAGGGGAAGTGAGCGCTGGTACGGAGCCGCGCTCAGATATAGAGCGCTGTAGGGTAATGTGGCCGGAAGTGTGGTGAACGCCGGCGCCTGCGCACATAAAGTAGGCTGACCGAGAGGAGAGCGAGAGTACAGAGGAAGGGGCGCGTGCGCAATGGAATGCTTGCAGACAATGATGTCTGCGCAAGTCAGGTGGTGATAAATGCTGTGTGGTCATTCTATGAGCAGCTAAGTTGTTGAGTTGGAGCAGAGTGTTGGGAAAGCTCAGAATGCATATGATTGTACTCAATATGTGCCTGTGCGATCAGTCAATATGCAAATGTTCTACCGGTTGGAGTAGAGTTTTGAGAACGGATCAAAATGCATAGAGTAACAACTGCAGTGATAAACAGTAGTACATGTATATATACAATCTGGTGTGTCAAGAGTTACAATTACAATAATGCAAAAAAATCCAAATAAACGCTCTACGATAGGACAATAATACTTCATATATAATCTTATTGTATCAAGAATTACGATATGAATAATAGAGCAACCCAAATAAGCGCTCTGCGATGGGACGACATGGATGAACATGGTCTGTCTGGAGATAAAATAGCATAGATGACTCAATTATGTATAAGTACAGTATGGTAAACTGCAGTCTAACTGAGTAGGAGTCCAAACCGTGGAACTAGAAAAACCAGGTATAAAGGAAACTTAGGAAAAAGAGTTAAGAAAGAAAATAGAAGGAAACTTAGAAAAAAACTGCACTACGGAGGGAGATCTTACCAACTCCACAAAGAAGATTGCCGAGTGGTTGCGTGCGACTATTCAGTGGGTCTAGGGGAAAAAAACATTCATTTAGTTAGCCAGTCTATTTCACGATTGAGTCCTCTCGGACTAAGTGTGTCCAATGTGTAAATCCAGTATGTTTCACGTTCTTTTAGTAGTTGGACATGGTTACCACCCCGTCTTGGTCTGCGGACTTTTTCTAGAACCTGGAATCGTAATTGGGATATGTTGTGCCTGGCTTCCTTGAAGTGTGCCGGCAGAGGCAGCCATGTTTTTTCACATCTAATAGTAGATTTATGGCTAGTGATCCTATCCCTGATTGCCTGGATGGTTTCGCCCACGTAAAGTAGGCCACATGGGCATTTGATAATATATATCACAAAGTTGGATTCACAGGTGTGATAGTCCCTAATTGGGTATGATTTCCCCGTACGAGGATGAACCACTTCACTCCCTTTGATGTTCGAACAGCATGTGCAATTTAAGCATGGGAATGTGCCCCTTTTAGACAGTCCACTAAGAGTACGGGTAGTAGTTAGTTTCGGGGAGCCCACGTCGGCCCTAACCAGTCTATCCTTGATGTTAGGTGGTCTACGTAAACACATTAGAGGGGGATTTTTAAAGACCGTAATACCGGGGTATGCTTTAGTAAGTAAGGGCCATTGTTTGTGAATCAGGTTGTGAACTCTTTGCATGGATGGATGGTGACTGTGGACGAAAGGTAATCTGGGTGGTTTAGGTAAGGGGATGGGTGTGGGGTCCGTTTCGGATAAGACTTTGGTCATCTCAGTGTTGAGAAGTGTGCATGGGTATGCTCTGTCCTCAAACTTTTTGGACATTTCTTGTAGTCTGGTTTGTCTAATCGTGGGGTTGGATACAATTCTTGAAACTCTTTTAAATTGAGATCGGGGAAGGCAGTTTCTTGTGGATTTCGGATGACAGCTATTGTACAGTAGAAGATTATTACGGTCGGTCGGTTTAGTATAGATATCAGTTGTAAGGGAACCATGAATGTCCTTGCACACTTTAGTGTCCAGAAATGTGATGGTCTCCATGTGATGTGAGATGGAGAATTTGAGCTCCGTTCGTATGTCATTAATGGCGTTGTAGAATGTGGTTAAGGAGGTGTGATCACCGTGCCAGATACAGAAAATGTCGTCTATGTAACGATACCATAGAAGAGCATGTTGTTGAAATAGCGTGTCGGGATAGACAAAGTCCCTTTCAAACCGATCCATATATAGATTTGCATACGCGGGCGCTACATTTGAACCCATAGCGGTTCTGCATATTTGAACATAAAAGTCATCCTCAAATAGAAAATAATTTTCTCTGAGTACCAGATTGAGCAGTTCGAGACAGAGATCTTGTGAGCGTGTATCTACACCTGCTTCTGATAAGGTAAGAGAGACTGCCTTGATACCTGTGTCATGTGTAATCGAGGTGTATAAACTGTTGACATCTAAGGTACATAGGATACTGTTGGCTGGGATTGTGTTGATATCCCTAATTTTTTTCAGGAAATCGCCTGTGTCAAGGATGAAGGATTTAGTTTGATGAGTGTAAGGCGTGAGTAATTTTTCTAAATAGATGGATACAGGATTGAGAATGGAATCCGTGGACGCCACGATAGGGCGTCCAGGGGGATTCAGTAGGTTTTTGTGGATTTTAGGGAGAATGTATAGAACTGGAGTAACCGGATGATCATTTGTCAAGAATGCTTTGGTTTTGGCGTCAATAGTTTGTAGTTGTGTGTGTTTGGTCAGAATGGTGTCAATCTTTCTCCGAATGTTGAAGACTGGGTCTGATTGAATTTTGCTATATGTGATAGTGTCGGCCAGTTGTCGTTTAATTTCGGCTATGTATTGATTTTTATTCATCACTACGGTGGCCCCACCTTTATCTGCCGGTTTGATTACGATGTGGTTGTTGTCCTTAAGTGAGGTGAGTGCTTGTTTTTCTAGAGGTGTTAAATTGTGTCGGACCGGAAGGAAACCTAGTCGTTGGTCACGGATGGTTTCTTTGATATCTCTGTCAAGGAGAGTGATAAAGGTCTCTATTGCATGGTTAGTCTTGGGAGGCATGAACTTGCTGGGGTTCCTTAGACCTAATGGTCTAATGTGATCAGAGGCCCACTGTCTCTGTCTGGTACCGTCCCTAATGTGTTACTGGTGACGTGTGGATTGTCCTCAAAGTGTACTTTAAGTCTCAAGTTACGGTAAAAGCTTTGTAAGTCTTTTTCTAACTGAAAGGAATCCCATTTGGGAGTCGGGCAAAATGACAAACCCTTGTTCAATACCCTAAGTTCAAGGGGGGAAAGAGAGTAGTCAGAGATGTTCACTACTAGGTTTGGACCCCTACCTGTGATCGAAGAGTCATCTGTTGTTCTCGATCCTTTCGTTCTCGACCTCCTGGTGGGCGACCGCTTGGGCCTAAAAAAGGCGTTCTCGTGGTGGAAGAAGCTCCGCCGATATCGCTCCCGGAACCTGGTGAGGATCCCCCAGCCGGTGAGGAGTCCCCGGAAGCTGCATATCTTCCTGCCGGGCGGCGTGATCTTGGATATGGTCGCCTGTGAGATGTTTCTTCCCATCGATATACTCTGTTTGTTAGATAATCTTCGGTGTCTCTTTGAAATTTAGTCCGTTTTCTTTCTTCCAAGGTTTTTTGATGTGATGATAGGATGGAGTCAACCTTGCTCTTTAAGGTATTGAATTCGGAGTTGGTGAGAGTGGAGGTAAGTTGCGTCTCGATGGTTACGATTTTTTCTTCAGTTTCTTTGATTGATATAGGAAAATTCAATCAGACCCAGTCTTCAACATTCGGAGAAAGATTGACACCATTCTGACCAAACACACACAACTACAAACTATTGACGCCAAAACCAAAGCATTCTTGACAAATGATCATCCGGTTACTCCAGTTCTATACATTCTCCCTAAAATCCACAAAAACCTACTGAATCCCCCTGGACGCCCTATCGTGGCGTCCACGGATTCCATTCTCAATCCTGTATCCATCTATTTAGAAAAATTACTCACGCCTTACACTCATCAAACTAAATCCTTCATCCTTGACACAGGCGATTTCCTGAAAAAAATTAGGGATATCAACACAATCCCAGCCAACAGTATCCTATGTACCTTAGATGTCAACAGTTTATACACCTCGATTACACATGACACAGGTATCAAGGCAGTCTCTCTTACCTTATCAGAAGCAGGTGTAGATACACGCTCACAAGATCTCTGTCTCGAACTGCTCAATCTGGTACTCAGAGAAAATTATTTTCTATTTGAGGATGACTTTTATGTTCAAATATGCGGAACCGCTATGGGTTCAAATGTAGCGCCCGCATATGCAAATCTATATATGGATCGGTTTGAAAGGGACTTTGTCTATCCCGACACGCTATTTCAACAACATGCTCTTCTATGGTATCGTTACATAGACGACATTTTCTGTATCTGGCAAGGTGATCACACCTCCTTAACCACATTCTACAACGCCATTAATGACATACGAACGGAGCTCAAATTCTCCATCTCACATCACATGAAGACCATCACATTTCTGGACACTAAAGTGTGCAAGGACATTCATGGTTCCCTTACAACTGATATCTATACTAAACCGACCGACCGTAATAATCTTCTACTGCACAATAGCTGTCATCCGAAATCCACAAGAAACAGCCTTCCCCGATCTCAATTTAAAAGAGTTTCAAGAATTGTATCCAACCCCACGATTAGACAAACCAGACTACAAGAAATGTCCAAAAAGTTTGAGGACAGAGCATACCCATGCACACTTCTCAACACTGAGATGACCAAAGTCTTATCCGAAACGGACCCCACACCCATCCCCTTACCTAAACCACCCAGATTACCTTTCGTCCACAGTCACCATCCATCCATGCAAAGAGTTCACAACCTGATTCACAAACAATGGCCCTTACTTACTAAAGCATACCCCGGTATTACGGTCTTTAAAAATCCCCCTCTAATGTGTTTACGTAGACCACCTAACATCAAGGATAGACTGGTTAGGGCCGACGTGGGCTCCCCGAAACTAACTACTACCCGTACTCTTTGTGGACTGTCTAGAAGGGGCACATTCCCATGCTTAAATTGCACATGCTGTTCGAACATCAAAGGGAGTGAAGTGGTTCATCCTCGTACGGGGAAATCATACCCAATTAGGGACTATCACACCTGTGAATCCAACTTTGTGATATATATTATCAAATGCCCATGTGGCCTACTTTACGTGGGCGAAACCATCCAGGCAATCAGGGATAGGATCACTAGCCATAAATCTACTATTAGATGTGAAAAAACATGGCTGCCTCTGCCGGCACACTTCAAGGAAGCCAGGCACAACATATCCCAATTACGATTCCAGGTTCTAGAAAAAGTCCGCAGACCAAGACGGGGTGGTAACCATGTCCAACTACTAAAAGAACGTGAAACATACTGGATTTACACATTGGACACACTTAGTCCGAGAGGACTCAATCGTGAAATAGACTGGCTAACTAAATGAATGTTTTTTTCCCCTAGACCCACTGAATAGTCGCACGCAACCACTCGGCAATCTTCTTTGTGGAGTTGGTAAGATCTCCCTCCGTAGTGCAGTTTTTTTCTAAGTTTCCTTCTATTTTCTTTCTTAACTCTTTTTCCTAAGTTTCCTTTATACCTGGTTTTTCTAGTTCCACGGTTTGGACTCCTACTCAGACTGCAGTTTACCATACTGTACTTATACATAATTGAGTCATCTATGCTATTTTATCTCCAGACAGACCATGTTCATCCATGTCGTCCCATCGCAGAGCGCTTATTTGGGTTGCTCTATTATTCATATCGTAATTCTTGATACAATAAGATTATATATGAAGTATTATTGTCCTATCGTAGAGCGTTTATTTGGATTTTTTTGCATTATTGTAATTGTAACTCTTGACACACCAGATTGTATATATACATGTACTACTGTTTTTATTCAGTCGCCATGACAGCACAACGAGAGAGGGGATCCGCCCTTCAGGGACAGGAAACCTCAGACATAAAAGGGCGGCACCTCACTCACCCGCCAGTTGGTTTCCTGTCCCTGACAGTGGAACCTCTTCAGACAGGCCCCGAGAAGAGGGTCGAAGAAAGAATTTATCCCACGCCTGACAGACCGATGCAGGTAGCGGGGTCCCCCTACCTCGGCCTGGTCAGGTAGATGGAAGCACCACACGGCAGGGGTACTGTTGGTGTAGGTGTCGGCAGGAGGAAGCGGCCCGAGGCATTAAGGGCCTTGCTTCTACGACAGCTGCTTTTTACCTGGGGGTCTCCAGGGTGCCGCTTCTGCTGGGGCCTCCGGGGTCGGTCCGCCGCTTGCGCCGGGGTCTGCGGTGGCTAGGGAGAGCTGCCGTCCTTGTCCGGCGCGTCCGCTCTCAGCGCCGCAGCGGCGTCCGGAAGAGGCGTGTCCGGATGACGTCGCGAGCGGCGCAGGGCGATGACGCGGCCGCGCATGCGCGGTAGCGACTTCTTCTGGCTAATGGCGGCGCCCGGCGTCTGGGGAGGGATTTTCTGGCCACGAGGGGTCCAGCGCTTTAAGCGGACGCCTAGCGGTCACGACCCTACCAGCGCAGTACCGGTCGTCGGCAAGTGATTTCCCTGCTGGCCCCCATCCGGGGGTGGTACCCAGGGGGAGGAATTTAAACGGCGTACTGAAGCCACAGCTTGTTCCTGTCCACCATTTCCAATATGGAGTCTCTGGAAGGAACACCGCAGCTGGGCGGTGAGCAGCAGCAGCAACCTGAACAGCCTTTGAGCAGCTCCCAGCGGCGTTCTAGTGGCAGTAGTCGCGCTGGTAGAGCTAAAGAGGCTCAGAAACCAACTAAGTCCTCAGGCCGTAAGAGATCTCCGGCTAAGAAGGACCCCCCGATCACGGTACCTTTTGCTGCAGGGATGGGTAAGTGAGCTTCGTGAAAGTACGTTTCTGATAGCTGTCCCTCCTTGTATTCCCTCTCTCCTTATTAGGGGAGGAAATCTGTGTCCAAATCCAAACATAGGGAGTGTGCCATCTGTACGGAGCCACTTCCAGATGGACATGAAAAGAAAATGTGTAGCATCTGCATTCAACGGTTAATTGAGGACGAGGCCCCTGACCTTACGTCTACTCTTAGGGATCTGGTTAGACAGGAGGTCAGAGATTCCATGAGGTCTCAGAAGTCAGTTTCAAAAAAGAGGAAGGAGATATTATCCCCAGCCTCAGATGTGGATTCAGACACGGGTGGTGTAAGCTCGGATTCTCATCCGTCATCATCATCAGAGGACATGGAATCTAGTCGAGCCTGTCTATCACTTGATAGGATTAACCGCTTAGTCAAAGCTGTCAACAACACCATGGGCATTGAGGAGACCCAGGCGGAATGTTCCATTCAGGACATAATGTTTAAAGGCATAGATCGCAAATCCAAAAGAGTATTTCCGGTAGTTGATAAAGTTAAATCACTGATTACGAGAGAATGGAAGAAACCCGAAAGGAAGGGGTCACTCCCACCAGCATTCAAAAGAAGATATCCCTTTGAGGAAGAGGCTTCTTCCTCCTGGGACAAGGTCCCGAAGCTGGATGCGGCGGTGGCCAAAGCTTGTAAAAAAAGTCTCTCCCATTTGAGGATCTGGGAAACCTAAAGGACCCGCTTGATAGGAAAGCTGAGGTATTCCTTAAAGGAGCTTGGGAAACATCAGCAGGTTCCCTGAGACCGGCGATTGCGGCCACCTGCACTGCCCGGTCGTTGATGGTATGGTTGGGTAATCTAGAAGACCAGCTCAAGGATAAGGTTCCTAGGTGCGAGATCCTATCATCTATGTCTATGATTCAGGATGCAGCAGCCTTCCTTTCGGATGCGTCAGCCGATTCCGTTAGGCTAGCTGCAAGGTCATCAGCACTGTCTAATGCGGCCCGTAGAGCTCTTTGGATAAAATGCTGGCCAGGAGACTTACAGGCCAGATCGAAACTATGTGGCATCCCCTGTGAGGGGGTTCATTTGTTTGGCCCAGTCCTGGATGAGCTTCTAGAAAAAGCAGGTGACAATAAAAATCGATTCCCTCTTCTAACAAGACCCTTCTATAGACGAGACTACAACAGAGGAGGGCTGTATCGCCGAAGATCGGACAGAGATTCAAATAGAGATTCGACCAGATATAACTCTTATAGAAGAAGAGGTAGAGGTTATATGTTTAACTCCTCTAGAGACTCTAAAAAGCCTCAATGACTGGCGGACCAGGTGGGCGGTAGGCTGTTGGCCTTCTACCCAGCCTGGTTGAAAATCACCAATAGTCCATGGATACTCAGTATCATTAAAGAGGGGTTAAAGTTCCAATTCCACCATACCCCCCAGGACAAATTTAAATTAACCCCTATCCGTTCTTCTCCCGCAGAACAATTGGCGTTGTAGTCAGAAGTTCGAGATCTCCAAAGAAAGGGGGTTCTCGTTAAAGTACCTACGAAGGAACAAGGTACGGGGTTTTACTCCCCTTTATTCCTGATAAAGAAGCCAGATGGATCATATCGTACCATCATCAATCTAAAGGGCCTGAATGTATTCCTGCGGGTCCCATCCTTTAAAATGGAATCTGTGAAGTCGGCAATAAAGCTTCTTTTTCACAATTGCTTCATGGTTGTCTTAGATCTGAAAGACGCCTATTACCATGTCCCGATACATGCAACTCATCAGCGCTTTCTCAGGGTGGCGGTTTCTCTTGCCGGCACAGTAGAGCACTTTCAATATCAGGCACTCCCCTTTGGTGTTGCAGTCGCACCTCGGGTTTTCACTAAGATTATGGTAGAGGTTATGGCACACCTTCATGAGCAAAACATACTAATAATTCCCTACCTGGATGATTTATTGATTGTTGGGCGTTCAGAGTCACACTGTAAAGAGCAGTTGGAGAAAGTGATAGCAGCATTACACAACTTAGGATGGATTATCAATCTCAAAAAGTCGCGTCTTCAGCCCTCAACGTCACAGCAGTTTTTGGGTCTTACGGTGGATTCGGGTCAGCAGGAATGTCGCCTGCCAGACTCAAAAGTCGATTCTATTCGTCGGCTGGCCTCCAGAGCAATTAATAATCCCGTAGTCTCCTTAAGAAATGCTATGTCACTCTTAGGTTCACTTACTTCTTGTTTTCCGGCGGTGATGTGGGCACAGTTTCACTCCAGGTCTCTGCAATGGGATGTTCTGCATAATTTTCGGCGGCTGGGCGCTAACCTTGATAAAAAATTTTCCCTATCTGTAGACGCCACGGGTTCCCTAAGTTGGTGGACGCACATCCCTAATCTTCGTAGAGGTGTACCTTGGACAAATCAGATAACACGGGTGATAACAACTGATGCTAGCCCCACGGGTTGGGGGGCACACTGGGAAGACAATTACATTCAGGGTCTGTGGTCCCAATCGGAGCGAGACACGTCCTCCAATTTGAAGGAATTGATGGCGGTGGAACGCGCCTTAGATAGGTTCCTTATACCTCTGCAGGGTAGACATGTTAGACTACTCTCTGACAACCAGGTGACCGTTGCTTATGTGAACCACCAAGGAGGTACACGGTCTAGGTCATTAATGAACGTTACAAATCATATTTTTCAGATGGCCGAAAATCACCTGCTCTCCCTTACGGCCCTTCATATAAAGGGAAATCTAAATACCATGGCCGATTACTTAAGCCGCAACGAGCTCAAACAAGGGGACTGGTCTCTAAAACCGGCTGTCTTCAATCAGATCGTACGGTTGTGGGGATGTCCAGAGATAGATCTGTTTGCCAGTCGAGGAAACAAGAAACTCCATCAATTCTGTTCCCTAGACCCAAGGGACAACCCGTACGCAGTCGACGCTCTTCTGATCCCCTGGAATTTCAGTCTCGCCTACGCTTTCCCTCCTCTGAATCTCATTCCTATAGTTCTGAGGAAAATTCGGGAAGACGGAGCCCGAGTGATTTTAATAGCCCCGTTCTGGCCCAGAAGGTCATGGTTCCCATGGTTGAGAAGCATGTCCATTTCCCAGCCATGGATCCTCCCAGAAATACCGGACCTCCTTTCCCAGGGTCCAGTCTTGCATCCACGAGTAACCAACTTGCACCTGACAGCGTGGAACTTGAGAGGTCACTTCTGAAAGGAAAGGGATTCTCCCAAAATCTTGTAAATACTCTACTTAAAAGTAAAAAAGCCTCCACGACTAGCATTTATGTTAGGGTATGGAGGAAGTTCCTAGCAAGTTCAGGAGCACAAATCAATCAAAAACCTGATATTGCTCAAATCCTAGAATTTTTACAGAAGGGCCTAGAGTTAGGCTTAGCCACCAGCACCCTTAGAGTTCAGGTTTCAGCTCTAGGGGCACTATATAATTCCAACATAGCCAGTAATCACTGGATAACAAGGTTTTTCAAAGCGGTCACCAGATCCAGGCCGGTTGTTAAACAAAAGATAGTGCCATGGGATCTAAATCTTGTGCTCTCGGCTCTAACACAAGCTCCGTTCGAGCCTATTGACTCTGTTCCAATCAAGATCCTGTCGGTCAAAACAGCCCTCTTAGTTGCCCTTACATCGGCAAGAAGGGTTAGTGATCTTCAGGCATTATCCAGGCAACGTCCATATATGCAATTTTTGGAAGATAGAGTGGTGATGAGGCCTGACCCTCTTTATCTTCCAAAGGTTGCCTCAAAATTTCATAGATCCCAGGAGGTGATCCTACCTTCATTTTGTCCTAATCCCTCTAACAATAAGGAGCAGAGATTTCATTGTTTGGACGTACGTAGGTGCCTTCTCAAATACATTTCGGTAACAGACACCTGGAAAAAAGACCACGCTTTATTTTTATCCTACCAGGGGGTTAGGAAGGGACTTAGAGTATCAAAAAATACCCTAGCCAGATGGATTAGGGAGGCGATATCTCTTGCTTATACCGCAGGTGGCGTGGAAATTCCAGAAGGTATAAAGGCACACTCCACTCGTGCGGTAGCCACATCCTGGGCTGAGAGAGCAGAAGTATCGATTGAGGACATCTGTAAGGCGGCCACATGGTCTTCTCCATCCACCTTTCTTAGACACTATAGATTAGATCTAGGTGGCTCCTCCGACCTCACGTTTGGGAGAAGGGTGCTGGAAGCTATTATCCCTCCCTAGTCACTTTTTCACTTCTCTGAAAGTCTCTCGTTGTGCTGTCATGGCGACTGAATAAATACGTACGCTACTCACCTGGTAGCAGTGTTTTTTCAGGAGCCATGACAGCACCCTTATATTCCCTACCCTCTTTGTTTATGGGTTCAACACTTCCTTTAGAAAAATTCCTAAGTTTATTCACTGGGTGAATTGTACCATATATTAATATTGTTTATGTGCTACTAACCTAGAAGGTCCTTTCATACTCTGTAAACCAACTGGCGGGTGAGTGAGGTGCCGCCCTTTTATGTCTGAGGTTTCCTGTCCCTGAAGGGCGGATCCCCTCTCTCGTTGTGCTGTCATGGCTCCTGAAAAAACACTGCTACCAGGTGAGTAGCGTACGTATATCACTGCAGTTGTTACTCTATGCATTTTGATCCGTTCTCAAAACTCTACTCCAACCGGTAGAACATTTGCATATTGACTGATCGCACAGGCACATATTGAGTACAATCATATGCATTCTGAGCTTTCCCAACACTCTGCTCCAACTCAACAACTTAGCTGCTCATAGAATGACCACACAGCATTTATCACCACCTGACTTGCGCAGACATCATTGTCTGCAAGCATTCCATTGCGCACGCGCCCCTTCCTCTGTACTCTCGCTCTCCTCTCGGTCAGCCTACTTTATGTGCGCAGGCGCCGGCGTTCACCACACTTCCGGCCACATTACCCTACAGCGCTCTATATCTGAGCGCGGCTCCGTACCAGCGCTCACTTCCCCTCCACGCCGGGCACAGCTGAGACACGGGAGTGTCGGCACCGGCCCTCCTTGGGAAGTCCCAGCACCAGCGCTAGCACCTATTGAGACACGGCTGTGTCTCCAGCAACGCCGTTCGCCTTACAGCGCAAACCGCTGCCCACTTGAAGGGACCACCAGGAGCATCAGCCTTTACTCCTAATCTGACACGGCTGCGTCAGTTACAACTTACATGGACGTATGTCAAAGCCAGCAGATGAGTATTGTCATTTTATTCAAACCCCCCTCTTTCTACCCCCTTATTTAACGCCACACATTTTCTTTTCCTGCCAGTGCTGTATACTTGGTTGCGGTACCCCAAGAATCATCTAGTAAATACTCCTACTCGTGATTTTCCGGGCACACCACTTAGTAAAGTACCTTTGCCGTTTCACATACCCACAGGTCAGGTGCCCCTTTTTTTAACCTGTAACTACTACAACACATAGTTATGAAAATATGAACATATGTATTCATTATCATGCCTCTCAACAGGCCTTGGGCACAGTACCTGGAGCTTTACCCATTTTATCACTCTTGCAAAGAGACATTGCTCAGCCCTGAATTCAAGCCTTCCACAGGGTAGGTCCTTGTTCTTCTCCACGAATTTTATCATAACCTGCAGTGTACAGTGGTTTTCATTTCTATCATTCATCCCTACCAGGCCGCTACCTCATACCAGTGCTACACCTGCACTACCCTTAAACTGAGACGGACTCTGCACTCTAGGTGGGCTACTCCTCTTGTCGCCCCAATTCAGTTAGACACTACTCTCTGGCACGATAGAACCACATAGGCCACCTTTTACCTTTGAAACTTTGTTCTTAACATCTATGTGTGTCATATTGCATGTACTATTCTACGGTCACATTTACATATACACCTATGCCCAGGTGAACCCAGTTCCTTTTTCCAGTTTCTCTTTTTATAGATATCCCTCTACAGTGTATCATCTTATTTTAAAATACATCTCGTTACATTGTCTTACAGAGCTATTTCTCTGTACATGTTCATCACAAGTTTCCTTTATGTAGATTGTTTATATATAGTGTACATAACACGATTTCATTGTATATATTTTTGTAAATATTTGTATTTCTGTATTTGTTGCAGCGACGTTGTGACCAAGGCTATGCTTTAGCCGAAACGTCAAAAATTGACCAGTCGCTTTTTCCTGCATCAACTATCAATAAACTTCCACTTGAGAGCATATCTTCGCTTTGAGCGTGTGCAGTGATCTTTTATATCCTATGAAGGTTTCTTCCCCTAAGTTTAAGCCTCGGTTTATTGATCCTTATAAGATTTCTGAGATTATTAATCTGGTGTCTTTTCGATTGGCCCTTCCGGCCTCTTTTGCTATCCATAATGTCTTCCATAAATCTTTATTGCGGAAATATGTGGTGCCCGTTGTTCCCTCTGTTGATCCTCCGGCCCCTGTGTTGGTTGATGGAGAGTTGGAGTATGTGGTTGAGAAGATTTTGGATTCTCGTTTTTCGAGGCGGAGGCTTCAGTACCTTGTCAAATGGAAGGGTTATGGCCAGGAGGATAATTCTTGGGTTTTTGCATCTGATGTCCATGCTGCTGATTTGGTCCGTGCCTTTCATCTGGCTCGTCCTGATCGTCGTGGGGGCCCTGGTGAGGGTTCGGTGACCGCTCCTCAAGGGGGGGGGGGTACTGTTGTGAATTCTGCTTTTGGGTTCCCTCCAGTGGTTGTAGGTGGGAATGCAGTTGTCCCTGAGTTGCAGTCCTGGCCAGGTGTATCTGCTGATTGCAGTTCTGACTGGGATATTTAGGTGTGCAGGATTCTTTAGTCCTTGCCAGTTGCCCATGGTTCTGGGAGGTTTTGGATCTTTGTCTGGTTCCTCCTGCCTTGCTGCCAATTCAGCAAAGATAAGTGTTTGGTTTTTGTTTCTGTGGCACACATGCTGTGTGCTTAATAATTCTGTGCTATTCATTTGTATTCTCTTGTCCAGCTTAGACTGTGTCAGTATTTTCTCAGTCTTGTTGGATTCTCTGGAGTTGCAGATATACGCTCCACATCTTTAGTTAGATGGTGGAATTTTTTGTATTTTCTGCTGTGGATATTTTTGGAAGGGTTTTAATACTGACCGCTTAGGATTCTGTCCTATCCTTTCCTATTTTAGCTAGAGTGGCCTCTTTTGCTAAATCCTGTTTCCTGCCTGCGTGTGTCTTTTCCTCTACTACTCACAGTCAATATTTGTGGGGGGCTGCCTATCCTTTGGGGTTCTGCTCTGAGGCAAGGTAGATTTCCTATTTCTATCTATAGGGGTATTTAGTCCTCCGGCTGTGTCAAGGTGTCTAGGATTTGTTAGGCACACCCCACGGCTACTTCTAGTTGCGGTGTTAAGTTCAGGATTTGCGGTGAGTACAGCTTCCACCAACTCAGAGAAAGTTCCATGCGGCTCCAAGGTCACCGGATTATAACAAGCGTCATCATGTGGCACCGGTCTCATAGCTGAAGACAGATTGGGATATTCAGTGGACTTCTTATTCTTAGCAGAGAAGTAACAGTTCGTCACATGATCCTTCTGCTCCTGCCAAATCATTGATCATTAGGACAGCAAACGGCATTGACTTGCGAGAACCTCTCAGTTAACCTCTAAGATCAACAGCACATCTCACACAACAGATGTGAGGAGCCCAGGATTTGTCATGAGCAAAATCATAGGCTTTCATGATGAGAGCTGTCATGGTGCATCTGTGGAGCTTAAGCGTGTTCTCTCCACAAATGTAACAGAAGGTATTGTGACTAGAGGTGCAGTTAGGGCTTCAGCTTGGGGTGGGGGGAAAAAATATGAGTGGGCCCCTAACCAGCTAATCCTGACTACAGCTACGTGGTGCACCCTAATTGTGAGTATAGGGGAACATCAGCAGATGACGCGCTGTGATTTAAAATACATCTATATACAAAAACACTGATATTCCTATATGGAGACCTTATACTGTAGAGGTAGATACCGGTCCTGCAGCCATATAAGATATTACAGCAGTTATAGATGGTGACTTACCGCTGATGTTCTTTCTGAAGGAATCGTTCACTTTTCTCATCTACTCCATCTGGTCCAGACCAACATGACAACTTCTCCAAACATGACTGATCTGCAGAGATTATAACAAAGCCACATCTGAATTCTCACATTTCCAGCATCATCTATATCTATCCACAATCTGCACAAACTCCTCATTCTGCTGATACCCCAATACTGAGCCGCTGCTGCCGTATGTGTCCCTATTACTGCCCCTGATACCCCAATACTGAGCCGCTGCTACCATATGTGTCCCTGTTACTGCCCCTGATACCCCAATACTGAGCCGCTGCTGCCATGTGTCCCTGTTACTGCCCCTGATATCCCAATACTGAGCCGCTGCTGCCGTATGTGTCCCTATTACTGCCCCTGATACCCCAATACTGAGCCGCTGCTGCCATATGTGTCCCTGTTACTGCCCCTGATACCCCAATACTGAGCCACTGCTGCCGTATGTGTCCCTGTTACTGCCCCTAATACCCCAATATTGAGCCGCTGCTGCCGTATGTGTCCCTATTACTGCACCTGATACCCCAATACTGAGCCACTGCTGCCATATGTGTCCCTATTACTGCACCTGATACCCCAATACTGAGCCGCTGCTGCCGTATGTGTCCCTATTACTGCACCTGATATCACAATACTGAGCCGCTGCTGCCGTATGTGTCCCTATTACTGCCCCTTATACCCCAATACTGAGCCACTGCTGCCGTATGTGTCCCTATTACTGCCCCTGATACCCCAATACTGAGCCGCTGCTGCCGTATGTGTCCCTATTACTGCCCCTGATACCCCTATACTGAGCCACTGCTGCCATATGTGTCCCTATTACTGCACCTGATACCCCAATACTGAGCCGCTGCTGCCGTATGTGTCCCTATTACTGCACCTGATACCCCAATACTGAGCCGCTGCTGCCGTATGTGTCCTTATTACTGCACCTGATACCCCAATACTGAGCCGCTGCTGCCGTATGTGTCCCTATTACTTCACCTGATATCACAATACTGAGCCGCTGCTGCCGTATGTGTCCCTATTACTGCCCGATACCCCAATACTGAGCCGCTGCTGCCGTATGTGTCCCTATTACTACACCTGATACCCCAATACTGAGCCGCTGCTGCCGTATGTGTCCCTATTACTGCACCTGATACCCCAATACTGAGCCGCTGCTGTTGTATGTGTCCCTGTTACTGCCCCTGATACCCCAATACTGAGCCACTGCTGCCATATGTGTCCCTGTTACTGCCCCTGATACCACAATACTGAGCCACTGCTGCCGTATGTGTCCCTATTACTGCACCTGATACCCCAATACTGAGCCGCTGCTGCCGTATGTGTCCCTATTACTGCACCTGATGCCCCAATACTGAGCCGCTGCTGCCGTATGTGTCCCTATTACTGCACCTGATGCCCCAATACTGAGCCGCTGCTGCCGTATGTGTCCCTATTACTGCACCTGATACCCCAGTACTGAGCCGCTGCTGTAGGTGTCCCTATTACTGCCCCTGATACCCCAATACTGAGCCGCTGCTGCCATATGTGCCCCTATTACTGCACCTAATACCCCAATACTGAGTCGCTGCTGCCGTATGTGTCCCTATTACTGCACCTGATACCCCAATACTGAGCCGCCGCTGCCGTATGTGTCCCTATTACTGCACCTGATACCCCAATACTGAGCCGCTGCTGTTGTATGTGTCCCTGTTACTGCCCCTGATACCCCAATACTGAGCCACTGCTGCCGTATGTGTCCCTGTTACTGCCCCTGATACCCCAATACTGAGCCACTGCTGCCGTATGTGTCCCTATTACTGCACCTGATACCCCAATACTGAGCCGCTGCTGCCGTATGTGTCCCTATTACTGCACCTGATGCCCCAATACTGAGCCGCTGCTGCAGTATGTGTCCCTATTACTGCACCTGATGCCCCAATACTGAGCCGCTGCTGCCGTATGTGTCCCTATTACTGCACCTGATACCCCAGTACTGAGCCGCTGCTGTAGGTGTCCCTATTACTGCACCTGATACCCCAATACTGAGCCGCTGCTGCCATATGTGCCCCTATTACTGCACCTAATACCCCAATACTGAGCCGCCGCTGCCGTATGTGTCCCTACTACTGCACCTGATACCCCAATACTGAGCCACTGCTGCCGTATGTGTCCCTATTACTGCACCTGATACCCCAATACTGAGCTGCTGCTGCCGTATGTGTCCCTATTACTGCACCTGATACCCCAATACTGAGCCGCTGCTGCCGTGTGTGTCCCTATTACTGCACCTGATACCCCAATACTGAGCCGCTGCTGCCGTATGTGTCCCTATTACTGCACCTGATACCCCAATACTGAGCCGCTGCTGCCATATGTGTCCCTATTACTGCACCTGCTGTGTGGTACAATAACGTCTCCCCTTACCGCCCAATATAATAGTCGCCCGCCAGGGCCGTGGGGTACCCGGTTCCGGGTCCGGTATTCACAGGGGATGTCATGGTGGCGACCCGGTCTGTAGCCCTGGGCACCCATGTAAAAAGGGGTATTGATTATAGTTTGTGTTTGTGACGCCACCTGTGGTATTCGGTCAGGGTGACCGACGCTGCTTTAAGGGGTCCTCTGGGGTGATGTTATGGCAGCTAGATCGTATAACTTCCTACAGGTGAAGTATGTCCCCAGGGCTCCCGGTGTGTAGATGGAAGATGGTGAATGGTGCAGTAAAGAATGGAGGACACAGGTTTGCAGTATCTTTACCAGGTTTACTGTAGACTTCAGGCATCCACAGTCCAGGGCACCAGCCCACAGGTACAGGCAGGGTCCGGACGGCTTGGAAGCAAGTTCAGAGCACCCTTTACCAGGTGGAGTTAAAAGCCTTCCTCATAGTGCGGTGGTGTTGTAGTTCCTTACTGCCTATGGCTTCTGATAAGGTCCTCACAGTTCTCTCTGTCCTCCATAAAGGTGGATAGATATAAATTTAGCGTGCACTCTACCTGATAAGGCGAGGTGCTGGTGTAATGGACCGAATGGCCCCAATCTAGATCATTTTTAAAGTTCACCGCACTCTCTTGTGGATATCATGCAAAAAAAATCAAAATGTATTATAGCATAATCTGGGAGCGTAACAGAATCTTAAACAATAAGCGACATACAAGAAAAACGCCGGAGCCTTTGTCACCAATCGCTGTAAATAGAGAGAAAAGAAACCAAATAAATAAAACCAGAATGGAAATTCAAAATAATAAAGAACATCTGTGACTAATCTATATAGCGTGGGGTCCTCCTGGTGCAAATAAATATATACAAAGTATATACACACAATCTGTAAATGAAGGGGAAAAATAACGACAGGTCCACCTGAATCTGTGGACTAGGAATCCTACATAAAGATATATACACACATATACAAATATACATGAAAAAATGCTAGTATACTGAGACAGGACTGGATCATATATATATAAGAGTAATGGAAGTGCACGGTTACCAGGGCCATATTTGCCACTAGGCACTTGAGGGCACGTGCCTAGGGCGGGGACGATGCGGGGTGGCGGCACCTGAGCAAGGTTTTTTTTTTTTTTTTAAAGTCCTGGGTCACCTCCCGACCGACCACGTGGTACTTCTCATTAAGGTCATGAATATGCGCATATTCATGAACCTTAATGAGCGGTACCACATGACCGCTCACTCAGGAAGAAGGTGCTGCGCCGGGAGTTGAGACAGAGCCAGAGGGATGTCGGCGGGACAGGTGAGTATGAGGGACGGGGGAAGAAAGAGGACGGGGAGCAGAGCCATGAGAGAAGGAGCGGGGGGGGTGGAGAGGTGAGCCATGCATACGGGGGGATTATGATCCATGCATACAGGGGGGGGGAATATGAGCCATGCATACAGCGGGGGAAATATGAGCCATGCATACAGGAGGGGGGGAATTATGAGCCATGCATACAGGAGGGGGGATATGAGCCATGCATACAGGGGGTGGGGAATTATGAGCCATGCATACAGGAGGGGGGGATATGAGCCATGCATACAGGGGGGAAATTATGAGCCATGCATACAGGAGGGGGGGAATTATGAGCCATGCATACAGGAGGGGGGTTATGAGCCATGCATACAGGGGGGGAATTATGAGTCATGCATACAGGAGGGGGGGAATATGAGCCATGCATACAGGGGGGGAATTATGAGCCACGCATACAGGAGGGGGGGAATTATGAGCCATGCATACAGGAGGGGGGATATGAGCCATGCATACAGGGGGGAATTATGAGCCATGCATACAGGAGGGGGGGAATATGAGCCATGCATACAGGAGGGGGGGGGAATTATGAGCCATGCATACAGGGGGGGAATTATGAGCCATACATACAGGAGGGGGACGGTGGTGGAATATGAGCCATGCATACAGGAGGTGGGGGGGAATTATGAGCCATGCATACAGGAGGGGGGGATTATGAGCCATCATACAGGAGGGGGGAAATATGAGCCATGCATACTGTAGGGGGGGAATATGAGCCATGCATACAGGAGGAGGGGGGAATATGAGCCATGCATATGGGATGGGAGGGAGATTAGCCATGCATACAAGATGGGAGGGGGCATCATACAGTATTGAGCATCATGTGGGGTAATTATACAGTATGGAGCATCATGTGGGGCCATTATACAGTATTGAGCATCATGTGTGGCCATTATACAGTATAGAGCATCATGTGTGGCCATTATACAGTATGGAGCATCATGTGTGGCCATTATACAGTATTGAACATCATGTGTGGCCATTATACAGTATGGAGCATCATGTGTGGCCATTATACAGTATGGAGCATCATGTGGGGTCATTATACAGTATGGAGCATCATGTGTGGCCATTATACAGTATGGAGCATCATGTGCGGCCATTATACAGTATGGAGCATCATGTGTGGCCATTATACAGTATGGAGCATCATGTGTGGCCATTATACAGTATGGAGCATCATGTGAGGCCATTATACAGTATGGAGCATCATGTGGGGTCATTATACAGTATGGAGCATCATGTGTGGCCATTATACAGTATGGAGCATCATGCGCGGCCATTATACAGTATGGAGCATCATGTGTGGCCATTTGTTATGATAGGCAATTCAGTAACACAATGTACATAGCGATCAGAGCACATACAGTGATCTGACAATAACCCAAAATAGTAGAACGAGCTCTGAGACGTGGGAACTCTGTAGACCGCAATTCCTGATCCTCTCCAAACACAACTAGAGGCAGCTGTGGATTGCGCCTAACGCTCCCTATGCAACTCGGCACAGCCTGAGAAACTAACTAGCCTGAAGATAGAAAAATCAGCCTACCTTGCCTCAGAGAAATACCCCAAAGGAAAAGGCAGCCCCCCACATATAATGACTGTGAGTAAGATGAAAAGACAAACGTAGGGATGAAATAGATTCAGCAAAGTGAGGCCCGATATTCTAGACAGAACGAGGAGAGTAAAGATAACTTTGCGGTCTACATAAAACCCTAAAGAAAACCACGCAAAGGGGGCAAAAAGACCCTCCGTACCGAACTAACGGCACGGAGGTACACCCTTTGCGTCCCAGAGCTTCCAGCAAAACAAATAGACAAGCTGGACAGAAAAAATAGCAACAAATAGCAAAGAAGCACTTAGCTATGCAGAGCAGCAGGCCACAGGAATGATCCAGAGAAACACAAGTCCAACACTGGAACATTGACAGGAAGCATGGATCAAAGCATCAGGTGGAGTTAAGTAGAGAAGCAGCTAACGACCTCACCAGATCACCTGAGGGAGGAAACTCAGAAGCTGCAGTACCACTTTCCTCCACAAACAATAGCTCCCAGAGAGAATCAGCCGAAGTACCACTAGTGACCACAGGAGTGAACTCTGCCACAGAATTCACAACAGTACCCCCCCCCCTTGAGGAGGGGTCACCGAACCCTCACCAGAGCCCCCAGGCCGACCAGGATGAGCCACATGAAAGGCACGAACAAGATCGGGAGCATGGACATCAGAGGCAAAAACCCAGGAATTATCTTCCTGAGCATAACCCTTCCATTTAACCAGATACTGGAGTTTCCGTCTAGAAACACAAGAATCCAAAATCTTCTCCACAATATACTCCAACTCCCCCTCCACCAAAACCGGGGCAGGAGGCTCAACAGATGGAACCATAGGTGCCACGTATCTCCGCAACAACGACCTATGGAATACATTATGTATGGAAAAAGAATCTGGGAGGGTCAGACGAAAAGACACAGGATTAAGAACCTCAGAAATCCTATACGGACCAATAAAACGAGGTTTAAACTTAGGAGAGGAAACCTTCATAGGAATATGACGAGGAGATAACCAAACCAGATCCCCAACACGAAGTCGGGGACCCACACGGCGTCTGCGATTAGCGAAAAGTTGAGCCTTCTCCTGGGACAAGGTCAAATTGTCCACTACCTGAGTCCAAATCTGCTGCAACCTGTCCACCACAGTATCCACACCAGGACAGTCCGAAGACTCAAGCTGTCCTGAAGAGAAACGAGGATGGAACCCAGAATTGCAGAAAAACGGCGAAACCAAGGTAGCCGAGCTGGCCCGATTATTAAGGGCGAACTCAGCCAAAGGCAAAAAGGACACCCAGTCATCCTGATCAGCAGAAACAAAGCATCTCAGATATGTTTCCAAGGTCTGATTGGTTCGTTCGGTCTGGCCATTAGTCTGAGGATGGAAAGCCGAGGAAAAAGACAAGTCAATGCCCATCCTACCACAAAAGGCTCGCCAAAACCTCGAAACAAACTGGGTACCTCTGTCAGAAACGATGTTCTCCGGAATGCCATGCAAACGAACCACATGCTGGAAGAACAAAGGCACCAAATCAGAGGAGGAAGGCAATTTAGACAAGGGTACCAGATGGACCATCTTAGAAAAGCAATCACAGACCACCCAAATGACAGACATCTTTTGAGAAACGGGAAGGTCAGAAATAAAATCCATAGAGATATGTGTCCAAGGCCTCTCGGGACCGGCAAGGGCAAAAGCAACCCACTGGCACGAGAACAGCAGGGCTTAGCCCGAGCACAAATCCCACAGGACTGCACAAAAGTACGCACATCCCGCGACAGAGACGGCCACCAAAAGGATCTAGCCACTAACTCTCTGGTACCAAAGATTCCAGGATGACCAGCCAACACCGAACAAGGAAGTTCAGAGATAACTTTATTCGTCCACCTATCAGGGACAAACAGTTTCTCCGCTGGACAACGATCAGGTTTATTAGCCTGAAATTTTTGCAGCACCCGCCGCAAATCAGGGGAGATGGCAGACACAATGACTCCTTCCTTGAGGATACCCGCCGGCTCAGATAAACCCGGAGAGTCGGGCACAAAACTCCTAGACAGAGCATCCGCCTTCACATTTTTAGAGCCCGGAAGGTACGAAATCACAAAGTCAAAACGGGCAAAAAACAACGACCAACGGGCCTGTCTAGGATTCAAGCGCTTGGCAGACTCGAGATAAGTCAAGTTCTTATGATCAGTCAATACCACCATGCGATGCTTAGCTCCCTCAAGCCAATGACGCCACTCCTCGAATGCCCACTTCATGGCCAGCAACTCTCGGTTGCCCACATCATAATTTCGCTCAGCAGGCGAAAACTTCCTGGAAAAGAAAGCGCATGGTTTCATCACTGAGCAACCAGAACCTCTTTGTGACAAAACCGCCCCTGCTCCAATCTCAGAAGCATCAACCTCGACCTGGAACGGAAGAGAAACATCTGGTTGACACAACACAGGGGCAGAACAAAAACGACGCTTCAACTCCTGAAAAGCTTCCACAGCAGCAGAAGACCAATTGACCAAATCAGCACCCTTCTTGGTCAAATCGGTCAATGGTTTGGCAATACTAGAAAAATTGCAGATGAAGCGACGATAAAAATTAGCAAAGCCCAGGAACTTTTGCAGACTTTTCAGAGATGTCGGCTGAGTCCAATCATGGATGGCTTGGACCTTAACCGGATCCATCTCGATAGTAGAAGGGGAAAAGATGAACCCCAAAAATGAAACCTTCTGCACACCAAAGAGACACTTTGATCCCTTCACAAACAAGGAATTAGCACGCAGGACCTGAAAAACCGTTCTGACCTGCTTCACATGAGACTCCCAATCATCCGAGAAGATCAAAATGTCATCCAAGTACACAATCAGGAATTTATCCAGGTACTCACGGAAGATGTCATGCATAAAAGACTGAAACACTGATGGAGCATTGGCAAGTCCGAACGGCATCACTAGATACTCAAAATGACCCTCGGGCGTATTAAATGCAGTTTTCCATTCATCGCCTTGCCTGATTCTCACCAGATTATACGCACCACGAAGATCTATCTTAGTGAACCAACTAGCCCCCTTAATCCGAGCAAATAAATCAGATAACAATGGCAAGGGATACTGAAATTTAACAGTGATCTTATTAAGAAGGCGGTAATCTATACACGGTCTCAGCGAACCATCCTTCTTGGCTACAAAAAAGAACCCTGCTCCTAATGGCGACGATGATGGGCGAATATGCCCCTTCTCCAGGGATTCCTTCACATAACTGCGCATAGCGGTGTGCTCAGGCACGGATAAATTAAACAGTCGACCTTTTGGGAATTTACTACCAGGAATCAAATTGATATCACAATCCCTATGCGGAGGTAGGGCATCGGACTTGGGCTCATCAAATACATCCCGGTAATCAGACAAGAACTCTGGAACCTCAGAAGGGGTGGATGACGAAATTGACAGAAATGGAACATCACCATGTACCCCCTGACAACCCCAGCTGGACACCAAAATGGAATTCCAATCCAATACTGGATTATGGGCTTGTAGCCATGGCAACCCCAACACGACCACATCATGCAGATTATGCAACACCAGAAAGCGAATAACCTCCTGATGTGCAGGAGCCATGCACATGGTCAGCTGGGTCCAGTACTGAGGCTTATTCTTGGCCAAAGGTGTAGCATCAATTCCTCTCAATGGAATAGGACACTGCAAGGGCTCCAAGAAAAACCCACAATGTTTAGCATAATCCAAGTCCATCAAATTCAGGGCAGCGCCTGAATCCACAAACGCCATGACAGAATACGACGACAAGGAGCATATCAAGGTAACGGACAGAAGAAATTTTGACTGTACAGTACCAATGGCGGCAGACCTAGCGAACCGCTTAGTGCGCTTAGGACAATCAGAGATAGCATGAGTGGAATCACCACAGTAGAAACACAGCCCATTCAGACGTCTGTGTTCTTGCCGTTCAACTCTGGTCATAGTCCTATCGCACTGCATAGGCTCAGGTTTAATCTCAGGTAATACCGCCAAATGGTGCACAGATTTACGCTCGCGCAAGCGTCGACCGATCTGAATGGCCAAAGACATAGACTCATTCAAACCAGCGGGCATAGGAAATCCCACCATGACATCCTTAATGGCTTCAGAGAGACCCTTTCTGAAAATGGCAGCAAGCGCAGATTCATTCCATTGAGTGAGCACGGACCATTTTCTAAATTTCTGGCAAAATAGCTCTATCTCATCCTGAGCCTGACCAAGAGACAGCAATTTTTTTTCTGCCTGATCTACTGAATTAGGCTCATCGTACAGCAATCCAAGCGCCAGGAAAAACGCATCGATATTACTTAATGCAGGATCTCCTGACGCAAGAGAAAATGCCCAGTCCTGAGGGTCGCCCCGCAAAAAAGAAATGATGATCCTAACCTGTTGCGCTGGGTCACCAGAAGAGCGAGGTTTCAAAGCCAGAAACAGTTTACAATTATTCTTGAAACTCAGAAATTTAGTTCTATCTCCAAAAAACAAATCTGGAATAGGAATTCTCGGTTCTAACAAAGAATTCTGAACCACAAAATTTTGAATATCTTGAACTCTTGCCGTGAGCTGATCCACACATGAAGACAGACCTTTAATGTCCATAGTAACACCTGTGTCCTGAAGCACCCAAATGTCTAGGGGAAAAAAAAGACTGAACACAGAGCAGAGAAAAAAAAAATGGTCTCAGAACTTCTTTTTTCCCTCTATTGAGAATCATTCGTACTTTGGCTTCCTGTACTGTTATGATAGGCAATTCAGTAACACAATGTACATAGCGATCAGAGCACATACAGTGATCTGACAATAACCCAAAATAATAGAACGAGCTCTGAGACGTGGGAACTCTGTAGACCGCAATCCCTGATCCTCTCCAAACACAACTAGAGGCAGCTGTGGATTGCGCCTAACGCTCCCTATGCAACTCGGCACAGCCTGAGAAACTAACTAGCCTGAAGATAGAAAAATCAGCCTACCTTGCCTCAGAGAAATACCCCAAAGGAAAAGGCAGCCCCCCACATATAATGACTGTGAGTAAGATGATAAGACAAATGTAGGGATGAAATAGATTCAGCAAAGTGAGGCCCGATATTCTAGACAGAACGAGGATAGTAAAGATAACTTTGCGGTCTACATAAAACCCTAAAGAAAACCACGCAAAGGGGGCAAAAAGACCCTCCGTACCGAACTAACGGCACGGAGGTACACCCTTTGCGTCCCAGAGCTTCCAGCAAAACAAATAGACAAGCTGGACAGAAAAAATAGCAACAAATAGCAAAGAAGCACTTAGCTATGCAGAGCAGCAGGCCACAGGAATGATCCAGAGAAACACAAGTCCAACACTGGAACATTGACAGGAAGCATGGATCAAAGCATCAGGTGGAGTTAAGTAGAGAAGCAGCTAACGACCTCACCAGATCACCTGAGGGAGGAAACTCAGAAGCTGCAGTACCACTTTCCTCCACAAACGGAAGCTCCCAGAGAGAATCAGCCGAAGTACCACTTGTGACCACAGGAGTGAACTCTGCCACAGAATTCACAACAGCCATTATACAGTATGGAGCATCATGTGTGGCCATTATACAGTATGGAGCATCACGTGTGGCCATTATACAGTATGGAGCACTGTGTGGCCATATTTATTTTTGTTTATAATTATTGGATATGAAACAGTGTGATCAGCAGTGCTAAATGGGTGTGGTTGGGACGTGGATATGTGTGTGACCCGTGGAATGGGTGTGGTCAGAGGCGTGGCCTAAAATTATACCTCTTTGGTTGGGATGAATGGTACCACATTTGCCAGATCACGGCAAGTGCCGCAAATCCCATAGGGAATGAATGAGGCCGAACGCAGTGTTGCCGTAAGTGATCTGTTACACGGCAGATGCAGAAAAACTGCCCGATCTGCTGCAAAAGGCGACTTTCACATCAGAGATTCTTGCCAAAGTCACTGCCGATAGTGTCATACTCACCAATGGGGGAGGTAGCACTAAAAGTGCCTAGGGCAGCAGAAACTCTAAATACGGCCCTGGGGGGTTACCTTATTCCAGAAGGAAAAGAGATAAGGAAGGATGGGGATAAGGATCACAGAGGTATCATATGGATACTGTGAGAGACATTAAAATGGAAATTAGCATATATAATATCACACCCAAGTGCCCATAGGGATATAAGGTACCTAATGGTTATGCGTCCGTATATGGTAGCCCACTCTGTGGCTGTTGGTAATCTGTAGGTAGGTAATATACACATGTATACGTTTTTAGTACAGGGGCTATAAAGAGGTCAGGTCGGTTATAGGCAAGGTGAATTACCTGTGTGAAGCCACGTTGTGAAACGCGCGTCGGGGTTATCCTGTCCCACGGCAAGTCCTCTCACTAGCAGGTATGCATGCAGCATTGATACTTATGAGCTTTTCTATATGGCTCCTATATGGATTTACATGGCCTCTTTCATCATTTGCACTATGCACTGACACTTTACTCTGGACCTATGTGGTCATCTGATAGCTGGCACAGTCCTATACCTTTTATCTAAATTAGTACCACATATAGGTATAACTACGTGGCCCCTCTTCTATTACATTATAGCAGTCTTTAATAGATACATTTATTATCAGTTTCTTGTCATCCACAGACGCTTGTGATTTTTTGACTATATACACAGGTTGTTAGGATTTATCATATGGGCTTCTGTTGTACTTTATCTGTGGTCATTCATGCTTTGTAATCCAGAGCCTGCTGGTGTATATATATTTAGTGATCAACTCCTTTAATTATACTTTATGGATTGCTTTGGGTCCATTCTGCCGTGTTTCCCCTTGTTCTGTATACATTTACATATGAATTGTATTTTTGTCTTTTAATCATATCTAATAAAAATTTTCTATATTTTATTTTTTGGTATGTTACTTCCCTTCTTTTTTGGATATATGCTCTTTCTGGAGGTACGCCTCATATATTGTTTGGTCTAACGTTTTGGGTACATATCCGGCCTGAGCTGCTGACTTCCGGTCTGGCGGCATGTAGTATTATTTAACCCTGGCTGTGGCGGTGAACATGCACGCCGACACAGCAGGGCGCGGGAGCGCCGCTTACAACTACCCTTCACACAGGTAATTCACAGTATCCATATGATACCTCTGGGATCCTTATCCCCAGCCTTCCTTATCTCTTTTCCTTCTGGAATAAGGTAACCGTGCACTTCCATTACTCTTATATATATATGATCCAGTCCTGTCTCAGTATACTAGCATGTTTTCATGTATATTTGCATATGTGTGTATATATCTTTATGTAGGATTCCTAGTCCACAGATTCAGGTGGACCTGTCGTTATTTTTTTCCCTTCATTTACAGATTGTGTGTATATACTTTGTATATATTAATTTGCACCAGGAGGACCCCACACTATAGACTATTCACAGATGTTCTTTATTATTTTGAATTTCCATTCTGGTTTTACTTATTTATTTTGTTTCTTTTCTCTATTTACAGCGATTTGTGATAAAGGCTCCGGCGGAGCCGAAACGTTTTTCTTGTATGTCGCTTATTGTTTAAGATTCTGTTACGCTCACAGAGTATGCTATAATAAATTTAGATTTTTTTTTGCATGATATCCACAAGAGAATGCAGTGAACTTTAAAAATTATCTCCATAAAGATGGGACCTTAACCCGTATGGCAGGTGACTCGAGCCTTTTTACAGGGTCTCTATCATGTCGCGGCTCTGTGTCACTGTGCCTCCTGGGTATTAGGGCGAACAGGTGACGTGATGTGTAAGGCTGGGTTCCCATTGCGTTATGGGACCGCATTTAACGGACAGCGTTGCACGGCGAAATTAACGCCGTGCAACGCGTCCGTTAACGCGCCCATTGAAGGCAATGGGAACACGCTTCACTAGCGCGTGCCATGTTCGGCACGCGCTAGCGACGCGCCGGTGATTCCTGGCGCGCCGCGGACGCTGCTTGCAGCGTCCGAGGCGCGCCCGCGGTCCGTTCTCCGCTCTCGCAGATCGGGGATCTGCGAGAGCGGGGACGTTACCGCGACACCGACCGCAGCCCCATAGAAAACATTGCGTTAGCGCAATCCGCTAGCGCTAAACGGATTGCACTAACGCAATGTGACCCTAGCCTAATCCAGCTGTCCTGCTGGTTTCTGCTGTCAGTCCTGGAGTCCCTCACAACCTCAGTGTTCCGGCTACCGGTAATCTGCGCCAGCCAGGGAGGTAGCTAATTCACTGCTCTGCTCCACTGGTGTTCCTTCTCATGTGCTTCGCTCTTCCACACGCTCACTACAATCTGTTTGGCTGTCTGTATTATCTCTGTCTAGGAGCTGCAGCACTTTCTCGTGGCTGCACGGCTCCTCATACGTTCTTTCTCCCTCAGACTGCTCCAGTCTGCTCTCGGGCACTATCTGACTAACATTCCCTCCAAACAACAATATATCTCTAAATGCAGGCGAGTCACCTAGAAATTAGGATCAACAGCTCCCCCTTGTGGCCTGGAGTGTGAACAAGTTACATGTTTGTGTTACCTGGTGAGAGTTATCCTTCATCGCTTCCAAGTGTGACATCTCCCCTTGAGGAAAGCAATGCCACTGTGATGACCAGGACCCTGGGGCATCACACTAATGCCACCACTGTGCCCCTTACATAGTAATAATGACTCCTTTGTGCTCGCTAAATAGTAAAATGCCTTCCTAGAAAATTAGTGCCCTGTGCTAGTGCTCTCCACTTTTTGTCCCTAAAAAGTAATAATATCCCATATGCAGCTTTAAAGGTCACAATAGTCTGACTGCCCCATAGCAATAATGCTTAAGTGCCCAATTAAGATTTAATAATGTCTCCTAAGTTCCTCCCATGTACAGCTCCACTATACACAGTATGGGGGGCCCACAGCTTCCCTGTACACAGTATAGTGCCCCCACAGCTCCCCTATACACAGAATGATGATCCCACAGCTCTTCTATACACAGTATGATGAGCCCACTGCTCCCCTATGCACAGTGTGATGTCCTCACTGCTCCCCTCTATACAGTATGATGAGCCCACTGCTCCACTATACACAGTATAATGCCAACAGAGCTCCACTATAGAAAGTATTATGCTCCCCTATACACAGTATGATGATCCCACAATTTCTCTATACACAGTTTGATGTCCCAACTGCTCCCCTTTACATAGTATAGTGAGCCCACAACTCCCCTATACACCGTATGATGTCCCCACTGCTCCCTTCTATACAGTATGATGAGCCCACTGCTCCCCTATACAAAGAATGATGATCCCACAGCTCCTCTATACACAGTATAATGCCAACAGAGCTCCACTATAGAAAGTGTTATGCCCCCCAGAGGTTCCCTATATACAGTATAATGGGCCAACTGCTCCCTTATGCACAGTATAATACCTTCACAGCTCCCCTATACACAGTATGGCAAGCCCACAGCTCCCCCATACACAATATGATGATCTCACAGCTCCCTTATACACAGTAGGATGGGCCTGCAGCTCCTGTACATACAGTACGATGTCCAACAGAGTTCCCCTATACATGGAATTATGTCCCCGCTGCTCCCCCAAAACACAGTGTAATAGTTAATAGCGTTCTTACACCATGCAGCGAGAGAGTCCCCCTGGAAGGAGGAAATTATCTTTATTTCTCCCGGCAGCCTCGCTCTTCCAGTCATAGGGGCGGCGTCTGCACAGTTTCAGTCACTGCTCTGTGTATAGAGAGCGGCAGCTGTAACCGTGCCCCGGCACTGACTGACAGCCAGCTCAGAATTCTCTACCACCCGGTAGCTATGCCACTGGTGCCCCTATGAACAGTAATGCTTCTTAAGGGCCCACTTGACATTTAATAATGTCCTGAGTCCCCCCATGTACAGTAACAATGGCCTCAGCATTGCTGATGTCCACAGGCGTCATGTGATGACTCTTTTGGCTTTTCTCAATTCTCTATTGAGAGAAGCCAAACCTTTCTAGCGGACACATGCACATAGCAAACATGGACGCCTGACCGCCTGATAACGCCAGTGATATTGGGGGCCTCATGCAGCAGGTGCTCCATGTCATGATTACGCAGTTATTCCAAGACTTTTATTTCAACATTTATTCATAACATTTATTCCAAGACTTTATTAACTTTATAAAAATTTGCTTATTAAATTATTAAAGCACCACTCCAGCAGGTGTTTTTTTTAATAGCTGGAGCTTTAACCCCTTTACCCCAAGGGTGTATTGCACGTTAATGACAAGGCAAATTTTTACAATTCTCACCACTGTCCCTTTATGAGGTTATAAATCTGGAGCGCTTCAACGGATCCTGCTGATTCTGACAATGTTTTCCCGTGACATATTGTACCTCTTGATAGTGGTAAAATTTCTTCGATATAACTTGCGTTTATTTGTGAAAAAAACAGAAATTTGGCAAAAAAAATTCAAATTTTCAAATTTTCCAACTTTGAATTTTCATGCCCTTAAATAACATAGTAACATAGTAACATAGTTAGTAAGGCCGAAAAAAGACATTTGTCCATCCAGTTCAGCCTATATTCCATCATAATAAATACCCAGATCTACGTCCTTCTACAGAACCTAATAATTGTATGATACAATATTGTTCTGCTCCAGGAAGACATCCAGGCCTCTCTTGAACCCCTCGACTGAGTTCGCCATCACCACCTCCTCAGGCAAGCAATTCCAGATTCTCACTGCCCTAACAGTAAAGAATCCTCTTCTATGTTGGTGGAAAAACCTTCTCTCCTCCAGACGCAAAGAATGCCCCCTTGTGCCCGTCACCTTCCTTGGTATAAACAGATCCTCAGCGAGATATTTGTATTGTCCCCTTATATACTTATACATGGTTATTAGATCGCCCCTCAGTCGTCTTTTTTCTAGACTAAATAATCCTAATTTCGCTAATCTATCTGGGTATTGTAGTTCTCCCATCCCCTTTATTAATTTTGTTGCCCTCCTTTGTACTCTCTCTAGTTCCATTATATCCTTCCTGAGCACTGGTGCCCAAAACTGGACACAGTACTCCATGTGCGGTCTAACTAGGGATTTGTACAGAGGCAGTATAATGCTCTCATCATGTGTATCCAGACCTCTTTTAATGCACCCCATGATCCTGTTTGCCTTGGCAGCTGCTGCCTGGCACTGGCTGCTCCAGGTAAGTTTATCATTAACTAGGATCCCCAAGTCCTTCTCCCTGTCAGATTTACCCAGTGGTTTCCCGTTCAGTGTGTAATGGTGATATTGATTCCCTCTTCCCATGTGTATAACCTTACATTTATCATTGTTAAACCTCATCTGCCACCTTTCAGCCCAAGTTTCCAACTTATCCAGATCCATCTGTAGCAGAATACTATCTTCTCTTGTATTAACTGCTTTACATAGTTTTGTATCATCTGCAAATATCGATATTTTACTGTGTAAACCTTCTACCAGATCATTAATGAATATGTTGAAGAGAACAGGTCCCAATACTGACCCCTGCGGTACCCCACTGGTCACAGTGACCCAGTTAGAGACTATACCATTTATAACCACCCTCTGCTTTCTATCACTAAGCCAGTTACTAACCCATTTACACACATTTTCCCCCAGACCAAGCATTCTCATTTTGTGTACCAACCTCTTGTGCGGCACGGTATCAAACGCTTTGGAAAAATCGAGATATACCACGTCCAATGACTCACCGTGGTCCAGCCTATAGCTTACCTCTTCATAAAAACTGATTAGATTGGTTTGACAGGAGCGATTTCTCATAAACCCATGCTGATATGGAGTTAAACAGTTATTCTCATTGAGATAATCCAGAATAACATCCCTCAGAAACCCTTCAAATATTTTACCAACAATAGAGGTTAGACTTACTGGCCTATAATTTCCAGGTTCACTTTTAGAGCCCTTTTTGAATATTGGCACCACATTTGCTATGCGCCAGTCCTGCGGAACAGACCCTGTCGCTATAGAGTCACTAAAAATAAGAAATAATGGTTTATCTATTACATTACTTAGTTCTCTTAGTACTCGTGGGTGTATGCCATCCGGACCCGGAGATTTATCTATTTTAATCTTATTTAGCCGGTTTCGCACCTCTTCTTGGGTTAGATTGGTGACCCTTAATATAGGGTTTTCATTGTTTCTTGGGATTTCACCTAGCATTTCATTTTCCACCGTGAATACCGTGGAGAAGAAGGTGTTTAATATGTTAGTTTTTCCTCGTCATCTACAACCATTCTTTCCTCACTATTTTTTAAGGGGCCTACATTTTCAGTTTTTATTCTTTCACTATTGATATAGTTGAAGAACAGTTTGGGATTAGTTTTACTCTCCTTAGCAATGTGCTTCTCTGTTTCCTTTTTGGCAGCTTTAATTAGTTTTTTAGATAAAGTATTTTTCTCCCTATAGTTTTTTAGAGCTTCAATGGTGCCATCCTGCTTTACACACACAGATATGTCACACAAAATACTTAATAAGTAATATTTCTCACATGTCTACTTTACATCAGCACTAGGGTTGAGCGACTTTTAGTTTTTTAGGGTCGAGTCGGGTTTTGCGAAACCCGACTATCTCAAAAGTCGAGTCGAATGGAATCGGCCGATTATCGCGAAAAGTCGGGGATCGACCGAAACACAAAATCCAATGCAAGTCAATGGGGGAGCATATTCGGCAGTGAGTGGAGGCCAGGAAAACATGTACAGTGCCCATTTTAATGGCAAAAACATCCATTCTTGTTACTGAAGCTCGTCAATCTTAATTTACCTTATAATAATAGTAAGGCATTGGAAATTGGGAGTCATTTGGCTAAAGTTGTGGGGGGTAGGGCTGGTTCAAGTATTTAGTGGGCCCAGGAAATCTGGACCACGTCACGGCAGTGGAGCAGGGAGAGATAAGTATTTCAACTTTGCAAGTGCTGTGATCCTGAGCAAGCAGGGGGGGCCCACTCGTTGGCATTGGCACTGGCACAGGGCCTCTCAAAGTACGGCGGTGTGTTTGCACGGCGGGGGCGCCTCCCACCGGCAGCGACACTTTTGCGTACTATGAGGGGCCCTGTGCCAGTGACGTCGCCAACGAGTATTCCTCCCCCCACCTGATGAAGGAACCTGCACTTTCATCTGCACCTTCCTCTTTGTCCCAGTGTAAGGTGGTATGGTATGCGGGAAGAGGAACCTGACTTTCAGCAGGGTTACAATCTTGCTGTGTAGCGTGCACGGCGAATGTTGCGTTATGGGTCAATGTACCAGCAGACTCTTCTATCACTGGCTGGGCAATGGGCAGGATGAGGAGGAAACACAGATATGGACCCAAAGAATAAAGTGGGCTAAATGCAGTTCAAAATTGGTAACAGGACTAACCAGGGGGCATTGCTTTGTTCAATGGAGGACGACTGTAATGAGAGGCTGACACAGAGAGTAGGCCCAAATCAGTAAGTAGTCTAAATGCAGTTCAAAATTGGCAACAGTAGTAAACAGGCGGCACAGCTTTGTTCAGTGGAGGAGAACAGCAAGGAGCGGCAGACACCAATAGTAGGCCCCAACCCAACTAGTAGGCCAAATGCAGTCTAACATTAACAACTACTTTTTTTTTTTTTTGTTCAAATAAATTTTTATTAAGAATAACAGTACCATTAACATGTTTCATTTGCATTTTCAATACAGAGTATTTTTCCCCCCTCTCCCTTCAAACAACCCCCTTCGATCCCAAAGCCCCCCTCCCCCACCCCACAAAGCAGCTCGTCTTGTTAATTACTACCATCATTAAAACAATTGAGTGTCTAATCCCTCAACCAATCGTATAAGCCACACTTCACCTTACTATCCCATAGCAATCCATGGAGACCACATTTTATTGAACTTTTCAGTTTTCCCTTTCTTCTTATAAATCCCTTTTTCTAGTGTCAGGCCCTGTTTTACGTACTGGAGGAATTCTCCTCTTGACGGCGGCTCTTCCCTAATCCAGTTTCTAGCTATCACCTTCCTAGCCATGTACAACAATCTAGCTATAGCTATCTTTAGATGTTTATCCACCCCAATCTCATCCACGCATCCCAACAAGCATACAACTGGATCCCTTGGCACCGTGCATCCATACGCACCTTCCATACGACTTAAAACGACCACCCAAAAGGCAACCAACCTCGGACATGTCCACATCATATGGAAAATGTCTGCATCCGTAGACCTACACCTCGGACATTCAGAGTCATTACGCAATCCTGCCTTATATAGCACCATCGGAGACCTATAAACTCTGTGTACCACATAAAGCTGTGACAATCTATACGGTTCACTCATCGACAGTTTTGGGATCCATTCCAACACCGACTCCCAAGTCTCATTATCCATTGGGCCCAGATCTCTTTCCCATTTAGCTCTCGCCATTATTGGAAACCCCAATAGGAAAGTGTGCAACAGATCCCTGTACAGAGTGGATATGACTCCTCCAGTCGTCCCGTCATTACACACATACTCCAGTACTATATCCCTTTGAATCCTAATACCTCCGTTCCTACTCTGAGCTCCAAAAGCATGCCTCATCCGCAGATACTGATACTCCCCTGCATTTCCAAGGCCAAATTCCGCCTGCAATTGGGAGAATGATTTCAGTTCACCTTGTTCAATTATTTGATGCACATACTGAATCCCTTTGCCCAACCACTCTATCAGTACCCCTAATGCCTCAAATTCTTTCAGATTGTTATTATGCCATATCGGCGAGTATCTAGTCAAGTCCGTGATCCCACGTACATGCCTCAATCTACTCCACAGCTTGCGTATCAACAGCAAAGTCGGGTATAGCTTCCCCAAATTCTCCAAGGATCCATCCTCCAAACATTGTACCACTGGCCTTCTTTTTGTCACCACTTCCATCAACCGCTGTACCGCTCCAGATGACCCTTCATGCGCCCAGCCCCTTAGATGCTGACTCTGGGCTGCGAGGAAGTACAATTCAGGGTTAGGCAATGCCAGACCCCCATCATCCTTGGGTCGCTGAAGTGTCTCTAGTTTAATACGCGGATGTTGCCTCCCCCAAATCAAGTTCCTAAACAGAGAGTTGATCTGTCTAAATTTCCCACGTGGTATCCAGACCGGTGCATTGTGAAGAATATACAGTATTTTTGGCATCAGAATCATTTTGATAAGATTCACCCTACCTACCACAGACAAATGTAGCTTGAGCCATGCATCCGCTTTTGCCTTGAGTGCACCCAAGATTGGAGTCAGATTCTCATGTATATAGTCAGTGACCGGCATAGATACCCATATTCCCAGCTACTTAAATTTACTCGTCACCTCCAGTCGCCCATTCTCCAATGGCTCCCCATCCACATCGTCCACCTTAAACAAGATAGACTTACTCCAGTTTATCCTAAGCGCCGACACTGATCCAAATCGTTCAATAATCCCAATGGCTCCTTCCAAGGATGCAACTGGATCTGCCAGAAACAACAAAATGTCGTCCGCATACAACGCCACCCTTTCTTCAATCACCCCATATTTAAATCCCGTCATCTCATCAGACCGTCGAAGTGCAGCAGCCAGCGGCTCCACTGCTAGACCAAACAAAAGGGGGGAAAGCGGACACCCCTGCCTCGTCCCTCTAGCCAATTGTATGGTCCGTGACAACTCCCCATTTACCCTAACCCTGGCCATCGGCATCGAGTACATTAATTGAATCCAGGATATGAACTGCGGTCCAAACCCCATTCTTTGCAACACTTGCCAGAGATACCCCCACTCCACACTATCGAACGCCTTGTGAGCGTCTAAAGATCCAATAACTCTCTGGCCACAGTTATCAGCTCTGAGTTGCAAGTTTACATACAATCTTCGCAAGTTGATCCCAGTTGACCTATCAGGCATAAAGCCAGATTGATCTGAGTGTACCAGGCCAGAAATAACACTTGTCAACCTCATCACCAACACCTTAGCCAGGAGTTTAACGTCCATAGTAAGTAAAGAAATTGGTCGATATGAATCCGGCTGTGTCAGGTCTTTCCCCTCCTTTGGAATCACCACTATTGTGGCCTCCCGCATAGATGCCGGCAGCCTTCCGCCAATCCTAGCCTCCTCCAAGACCACCTTCAATTTAGGGATCAACACTTCCCCCAAGTTTTTATAAATTTCAGCAGGAAATCCGTCTACGCCAGGCGCCTTCCCATTAGCCATCGACTGTAATGCCCGTCCCAGATCCTCTTCCGTAATGGGAGCCTCCAGATCCTCCCTATCCCTGTCACTCAGCCTCGGGAGCTCCAACTCCTCAAGGAACGCCACCGTGTCCTCCATTGACCCATCTACCCGAGAGGAGTATAAGTCTGCGTAAAAATCTGCAAAAGTCTCCAAAATCTCTGAAGTCTCCGAAACAGCAACACCACTCCCAGTCACCAGAGAATGAACAAAGGATGTATTTCTCTGGGCAGATGCCACCAGCGACAGTAAATGACCCACTGATTCACCCTCCTGATAATAGGCCAGATTCATGAATTCCCTCTTCCTTTCAGCCTTACTCAGCAAGACCTCCTCTAGCTGGTTTTGAGCTGCTTTCAACCTCCTCCCAGCCTCCAGAGTACCCGTTATTACCATCTCATCCTCAGCCACCCTCAGCCCATCAATCGCCAACCTCTCTGCCTCTCTCGATTTCCGCTTACACCTGCTAATATCCCTAAACAACAGCCCTCTCAAGTACGCCTTCATGGCTTCCCACACAGTAAGCACATCTACACTTCCCTCATTTATCTCAAAGAATTCCCCTAGTTCCTTCTTAATCTTCTCCAAATCTATACTGTGTAACCAATTAGGGTGAATTTTCCACTCCCTTCTGCTCCCGTTCCGTGTCCCCACTGGTCTAAATTCCACTTCAACTGGACTATGGTCTGAGAGAGCCCTAGGTAAATATCTCACGTCCCCCACCATCGTATCTAATAATCGGTTACCCAGTGCCAGATCAATCCTAGACAGAGTACCATGAGCTGGAGAGTAGCATGAATACGCCCTTTCCCCGATATGCCTAACTCTCCATAAATCAATCATGCCCACTTCCCCGACATAAGTCCCAAACGTAGTGGTATGTCCCGCCGTCCTATTCTGGGGGTTTTTGTTCTTGTCCCAAAAGTCATCACATATATTATTAAGGTCGCCGATTATTAGTAATGGTAACGGTCCCCAGCGCTCAACCCTCTCCAGCACCTCTCTTATCTTCTTGCTTGAGTATGGGGGCGGAATATACATTGCCACTATACACATCAATACTCCATTCATTTTACACTTCACCACCACATACTGACCATCCAAATCTTCCTTTACCATTACCTCCTCATATTGCACCCCAGCAGGAATCAACACCGACACACCCCTAGAGTACGTTGAGAAAGTAGAATGATACGCTTTCTGTATCCAGCGCCTATTCAATACATTCACCCTCTCCCGCACTAAATGTGTCTCCAGCAGACATATCATTGAAACCTTCTGCTCTTGAGCATACTGTAGACTTGCCGCTCGCCGTGTTTTATCCGCCAGACCTCTCACATTCCAACTCAATATTTTAATACATTCTCCCCCCCTGTGGCTCATCATTTCTCATTTTATCCAATTTCCCAAGTATGAGCTGCCCCACCCCTCCCATCCCCCCTACCCCCTCCCGCCCCCCTACCTCCTCCCAACTTACCCCCCTAACCCCCCCAGTGTAACGCATTTTTCCTCTCTGCAAGAGTGGGGCTCCACTGCCCACTGCGAACACTCTCCCTCACTTAACCCTCTCCATTCGTGTCCCGCTGCCACACTAAACATAATTTCCCCCTAACTTTATTATAACTTAACATTGCACTTCTATGACATGTAAGAAAAATAGCAAACCAATTTACAATATCCGTCATAGCCCTCCTCCCCCACATTTGGTAGACAGTACTGTCCCCTCCGGCCAGTCCTCAACATGGCCTAGCAGAACCCTCAGCAGTTGCTCAACTTTTTTAAAACCGACGCTAACCAGCGCAAAACTCTCCGCCAACAGCAGAGAAACCAATTTCCAGCCAAATCTCGCCGGCATGTCAGTCTCCCACTCCTTTCAACTTTTTCTCATTGGTGTCAAGCCACTGGGTAGCGTCCTCCGGTGTCAGGAAGAAATGTGTCTTATTAAAAGCCACCAGTCTCAGCTTGGCAGGAAACATCACTGAGTACTGCACTCCCAGCTCCCTCAGTCGCCGCTTGACTCCAGTAAACTTCATCCGCTGCTTCTGAACCGCAGCAGAATAATCCGGATAAATGGCGATTTTCTGACCTCCAGCCGTTCAGATCCTCCATCTCTCTAGCCTTTCTAAGGATAATGTCTCTGTCCCTGTAGTTCAGTATTTTAGCAAGCATGGTACGGGGATTCGCTCCTGGGGCAGGGGGCTGCGGCGGGACCCTATGAGCACGTTCAACAGCAAAAACTTTTGTCAACACTGTGTTCCCAATCTTCTCCAGCAGCCAGTTCTCCACAAACTCAGTGGGATTTCTCCCCTCAGTCTTTTCAGGCAGCCCCACTATACGTATGTTATTCCTTCTGGACCTATTTTCCAGATCCTCATTTTTGGCAGCGAGCTCGGCTATTGCTTGGGCAAACTTCTTTTCAGCTTTTTGTAGCTTAACTATGTGATCTTCTGCCGTGCTCACCCTCTCCTCCACCACTCCTATACGTTTGTCCATTTTCTGCAGAGCCGCATTAATCTGTGCCGTAACATTAACAACTACTTAACGACAGCCTGAAAATGGAATTTCAGGACAGGAAACCAGGAGAACAGCAAGGAACGGCAGACACTGTTAGTAGGCCCCAACCCAACTAGTAGGCCAAATGCAGTTGTTCCATTTAACAACTATTTAACAAGAGCCTGACGATAGAAGCTCAGGAAAGGCAACCTGGAGTACACCTTGGAGCGGAAGACACCATCTCTACAAACCAGACCCAACTTGTAGGCCTAATGCAGTGTTGTTTCAACAACTACTTAACAAGAGCTAGAAGATAGAAGCTATGGAGAGGCAACCTGGAGAACACATTGGAGCGGGAGACACCGTCTCTACAACCCAGACCCAACTTGTAGGCCTAATGCAGTGTTGGTTCAACAACTACTTAATGAGAACTAGAAGATAGAAGCTATGGAGAGGCAACCTGGAGAACACCTTGGAGCGGCAGACACGTCTCTACAACCCAGACCCAACTTGTAGGCCTAATGCAGTGTTGTTTCAACAACTACTTAACGCGAGCTAGAAGATAGAAGCTATGGAGAGGCAACCTGGAGAACACCTTGGAGCGGAAGACACCGTCTATACAACCCAGACCCAACTTGTAGGCCTAATGCAGTGTTGTTTCAACAACTACTTAACGAGAGCTAGAAGATAGAAGCTGTCACGCACGCGCCCAGACTGGTTGGCGCGGGCATACGGGGGTGTGGCCCCACTGGACCACAGACCAAACGTCCCTGGAAGGGGCGTAACTAAGTAGCTTCCTAGGTGTTCGCTGGAGCCTCTGATGGTAAGGTCAGACTTGTGCAATAGGAAGCTACCAGGTTCCACTCCAGGGTGATGTCTGGCTGTGGCTGCTGATCCCACTAAGGAACGGATCGGGCACGGCTGGCACTCTGGCTGACAGGCGGGCACGGCTGGGACACAGGCAGGCAGACGGGTACAACAGAGACACTGGCGGGCAGGCGGACACGGCTGGCTCTCAGGTAGGCAGGCGGGTACGGCTGGAACATAGGAAGAACCGGTAGGGACCGGTCTGCAGGCAGGTATGTGAAACAGGTTGGAACCTGTTCAGACAGGAGGACTAAGTAACAAGTAGAAGGTGGAACGAAGAGAAGAGAAGGAGAAGGCAGAGCCAAGGGCGGAGCCGCAAGAGGCGGAGCCAAGGGCGGAGACGCTGGAGGCGGAGCCAAGAGCGGAGACGCTGGAGGTAGAGCCAAGAGCGGAGACGCTGGAGGCGGAGCCAAGAGCGTAGACCCTCGAGGCGGAGCCAAGAGCGGAGACGCTGGAGGCGGAGCCAAGAGCGGAGACGCTGGAGGCGGAGCCAAGAGCGGAGACGCTGGAGGCGGAACCAAAAGCGGAGATGCTGGAGGTAACGCCAAGAGCGGAGACGCTGGAGGCGGAGCCAAGAGCAGAGACGGAGCCAAGGGTAGAAACACAGGAGGCGGAGCCAGATAGAACCGCAAAGAGCGGAGCCACAGAGCAAAGCCAGAGAGTGCGAAGCAAGGACTGAGTGCAGAGCCGCAAGAGTGCGGAGTGTAAGCAGACTGAGAACACAAGGAAAGACAAAGCAGGGAAGGAAGCCACAGACAAGGAGACCGAGAAAAAAAGTACAGACAAGGCAATGGAACAAGACACAGGGACAAAGACACAGGGACCAGGATATTCTGCCTCCTGGAGGGCGGACTACAAGCTAAACACTAACTGAGCTAACACATTGCACAGGCCCAGAGCACAGGGTGGAGCTGCACTATATACTGGAGGCCTCTTGATAATTGGTCAGTAACTGATTAGACAGATGCACCTGATTCCTATAAGAACCAGAGAGTTCAGGCGCCGGCCCCCTACACACATAGCCATGAGGCATGCAGAGAGCAGAGACACAGAACATGGAGCTGGCATGAAACAGAAACCACATCATGGCCTGGAGCAGTGGGTAAGATTGTGTGAGAGATGTGAGGCCATGCTGTGATGCCAGAAGAGTTGTTACAGAAGCTATGGAGAGGCAACCTGGAGAACACCTTGGAGCGGGAGACACCGTCTCTACAACCCAGACCCAACTTGTAGGCCTAATGCAGTGTTGTTTCAACAACTACTTAACGAGAGCTAGAAGATAGAAGCTATGGAGAGGCAACCTGGAGAACACGTTGGAGTGGGAGACACCGTCTCTACAACCCAGACCCAACTTGTAGGCCTAATGCAGTGTTGTTTCAACAACTACTTAACGAGAGCTAGAAGATAGAAGCTATGGAGAGGCAACCTGGAGAACACGTTGGAGTGGGAGACACCGTCTCTACAACCCAGACCCAACTTGTAGGCCTAATGCAGTGTTGTTTCAACAACTACTTAACGAGAGCTAGAAGATAGAAGCTATGGAGAGGCAACCTGGAGAACACGTTGGAGTGGGAGACACCGTCTCTACAACCCAGACCCAACTTGTAGGCCTAATGCAGTGTTGTTTCAACAACTACTTAACGAGAGCTAGAACAGAGGTCCCCAACCTTTTTTGCCCCAGGGACCGGCTTTAAGCAAGACCAGTTTTCCATGGCCCGGTGGGGTGGGGGTGGGGCTCTGGTCATATGGGGGTGGAGTTATGGAGGGGTGGAGCTTAGTGCATACTTATCATGTAATTATGACATTTATAATGAGAATTTGATTCACACATTCACACACACACATTCTCACACACACATTCTCACACACACATTCTCACACACACACACACACACATTCACACACACACTCTCACACACACACATTCACATTCTCACACACACACACATTCACACACACACACATTCACACACACATTCACACACCCCTCTCACCTCTCCTCGCACTCTACCACAGCATCTCATTGCCTTCCTCTGACACAGCCGGCCGCTGAATGATGACGTCATCCAGCGGCGCGTCTGTGTGAGAGGAAGCAGGAAGACAGATCGCTGGGCAGCGGAGCTGCACGGATTTCTCCCTGCCTGCCGCAGCCACCCTGCAGGGGCTCCCCTCCACCTCTGCACACATTGGGATCCGGCGCTCTGCAGCTTCTCTGTGCCGGCTGTCAGCTTGACAGTCGGCACAGAGAACAGCTGACTCCCTGACCGGGGACGGCAGAATGCAGCCGCCGGGGGGAGACACTGCGGACCGCCGAATGAGGCGGCCCGACTGCGCCCCTCCCTGCCGGCTGCACCCGGGGCAAATGCCCCGGCTGCCCCCCCCTAGATACGCCACTGGGCGTGTCAGTGAGGAGAGCCTGCCGCCCCACCCCATCAGGAACACACCATGCTGCGCAGGAGGGCTGCCCCCTCGTCCTGCATAATGTTCTCTGCCGGGAGCTGCGAGCTGTCACAGAGCGTGCTCTGACCAGGCGCAGGGCCGCGAAGCTAGCTGTCAGCGGCGCCGCGGACCGGCTGAAAAACCTCAATGGCCCGGTCCTGGTCCGCGGACCGGCGGTTGGGGACCCCTGAGCTAGAAGATAGAAGCTATGGAGAGGCAACCTGGAGAACACCTTGGAGCGGAAGACACCGTCTCTACAACCCAGACCCAACTTGTAGGCCTAATGCAGTGTTGTTTCAACAACTACTTAACGAGAGCTAGAAGATAGAAGCTATGGAGAGGCAACCTGGAGAACACATATACTGTATATATATATATGTATAGGAGCAGCGACTCAGCATACTGGCCTCATCCATGGCATTATATACTGTATATATATATATATGTATAGGAGCGGCGACTCAGCATACTGGCCTCATCCATGGCATTATATACTGTATATATATATGTATAGGAGCGGCGACTCAGCATACTGGCCTCATCCATGGCATTATATACTGTATATATATATGTATAGGAGCGGCGACTCAGCATACTGGCCTCATCCATGGCATTATATACTGTGTATATATATGTATAGGAGCAGCGACTCAGCATACTGGCCTCATCCATGGCATTATATACTGTGTATATATATATATATATATATATATATGTATAGGAGCAGCGACTCAGCATACTGGCCTCATCCATGGCATTATATACTGTATATATATATATGTATAGGAGCAGCGACTCAGCATACTGGCCTCATCCATGGCATTATATACTGTATATATATATATGTATAGGAGCAGCGACTCAGCATACTGGCCTCATCCATGGCATTATATACTGTATATATATATATGTATAGGAGCAACGACTCAGCATACTGGCCTCATCCATGGCATTATATACTGTATATATATATATGTATAGGAGCAGCGACTCAGCATACTGGCCTCATCCATGGCATTATATACTGTATATATATATATGTATAGGAGCAGCGACTCAGCATACTGGCCTCATCCATGGCATTATATACTGTGTATATATATATATATGTATGTATAAGAGCGGTGACTCAGCATACTGGCCTCATCCATGGCATTATATACTGTATATATATATATGTATAGGAGCAACGACTCAGCATACTGGCCTCATCCATGGCATTATATACTGATATATATGTATAAGAGCGGTGACTCAGCTTACTGGCCTCATCCATGGCATTATATACTGTATATATATATATATATATGTATAGGAGCAACAACTCAGCATACTGGCCTCATCCATGGCATTATATACTGTATATATATATGTATAGGAGCAACGACTCAGCATACTGGCCTCATCCATGGCATTATATACTGATATATATGTATAAGAGCGGTGACTCAGCTTACTGGCCTCATCCATGGCATTATATACTGTATATATATATGTATAGGAGCAACGACTCAGCATACTGGCCTCATCCATGGCATTATATACTGTATATATATATATGTATAGGAGCAACGACTCAGCATACTGGCCTCATCCATGGCATTATATACTGTATATATATATATATATGTATAAGAGCGGTGACTCAGCATACTGGCCTCATCCATGGCATTATATACTGTATATATATATATGTATAGGAGCAACGACTCAGCATACTGGCCTCATCCATGGCATTATATACTGTATATATATGTATAGGAGCAACGACTCAGCATACTGGCCTCATCCATGGCATTATATACTGATATATATATATGTATAAGAGCGGTGACTCAGCATACTGGCCTCATCCATGGCATTATATACTGTATATATATATATGTATAGGAGCAACGACTCAGCATACTGGCCTCATCCATGGCATTATATACTGTATATATATATATATATGTATAAGAGCGGTGACTCAGCATACTGGCCTCATCCATGGCATTATATACTGTATATATATATATGTATAGGAGCAACGACTCAGCATACTGGCCTCATCCATGGCATTATATACTGTATATATATGTATAGGAGCAACGACTCAGCATACTGGCCTCATCCATGGCATTATATACTGATATATATATATATGTATAAGAGCGGTGACTCAGCTTACTGGCCTCATCCATGGCATTATATACTGTACTAGATGGCAGCCCGATTCTAAAGAATCGGGAGTCTAGAATCCATATATACTTTATTTATTCAAATGTAAGAATAATACAATTAATAAATAATAGTAAGAAAGAACAAAAAATGGCTGCACTCACCAGCTCTTGACAATTCTTGTTATTTAAGGTACAGTTACACAGGATCCATGAACATGCTTATGAGGGGAGGGATGAAAGACATCAGACGACAACTTTGCGTGTTGTGGCAAATGCCACAACAACGGTTCTTTGCTTAAGAACAATAATGTAACATAGTAACATAGTTAGTAAGGCCGAAAAAAGACATTTGTCCATCCAGTTCAGCCTATATTCCATCATAATAAATACCCAGATCTACGTCCTTCTACAGAACCTAATAATTGTATGATACAATATTGTTCTGCTCCAGGAAGACATCCAGGCCTCTCTTGAACCCCTCGACTGAGTTCGCCATCACCACCTCCTCAGGCAAGCAATTCCAGATTCTCACTGCCCTAACAGTAAAGAATCCTCTTCTATGTTGGTGGAAAAACCTTCTCTCCTCCAGACGCAAAGAATGCCCCCTTGTGCCCGTCACCTTCCTTGGTATAAACAGATCCTCAGCGAGATATTTGTATTGTCCCCTTATATACTTATACATGGTTATTAGATCGCCCCTCAGTCGTCTTTTTTCTAGACTAAATAATCCTAATTTCGCTAATCTATCTGGGTATTGTAGTTCTCCCATCCCCTTTATTAATTTTGTTGCCCTCCTTTGTACTCTCTCTAGTTCCATTATATCCTTCCTGAGCACCGGTGCCCAAAACTGGACACAGTACTCCATGTGCGGTCTAACTAGGGATTTGTACAGAGGCAGTATAATGCTCTCATCATGTGTATCCAGACCTCTTTTAATGCACCCCATGATCCTGTTTGCCTTGGCAGCTGCTGCCTGGCACTGGCTGCTCCAGGTAAGTTTATCATTAACTAGGATCCCCAAGTCCTTCTCCCTGTCAGATTTACCCAGTGGTTTCCCGTTCAGTGTGTAATGGTGATATTGATTCCCTCTTCCCATGTGTATAACCTTACATTTATCATTGTTAAACCTCATCTGCCACCTTTCAGCCCAAGTTTCCAACTTATCCAGATCCATCTGTAGCAGAATACTATCTTCTCTTGTATTAACTGCTTTACATAGTTTTGTATCATCTGCAAATATCGATATTTTACTGTGTAAACCTTCTACCAGATCATTAATGAATATGTTGAAGAGAATAGGTCCCAATACTGACCCCTGCGGTACCCCACTGGTCACAGCGACCCAGTTAGAGACTATACCATTTATAACCACCCTCTGCTTTCTATCACTAAGCCAGTTACTAACCCATTTACACACATTTTCCCCCAGACCAAGCATTCTCATTTTGTGTACCAACCTCTTGTGCGGCACGGTATCAAACGCTTTGGAAAAATCGAGATATACCACGTCCAATGACTCACCGTGGTCCAGTCTATAGCTTACCTCTTCATAAAAACTGATTAGATTGGTTTGACAGGAGCGATTTCTCATAAACCCATGCTGATATGGAGTTAAACAGTTATTCTCATTGAGATAATCCAGAATAACATCCCTCAGAAACCCTTCAAATATTTTACCAACAATAGAGGTTAGACTTACTGGCCTATAATTTCCAGGTTCACTTTTAGAGCCCTTTTTGAATATTGGCACCACATTTGCTATGCGCCAGTCCTGCGGAACAGACCCTGTCGCTATAGAGTCACTAAAAATAAGAAATAATGGTTTATCTATTACATTACTTAGTTCTCTTAGTACTCGTGGGTGTATGCCATCCGGACCCGGAGATTTATCTATTTTAATCTTATTTAGCCGGTTTCGCACCTCTTCTTGGGTTAGATTGGTGACCCTTAATATAGGGTTTTCATTGTTTCTTGGGATTTCACCTAGCATTTCATTTTCCACCGTGAATACCGTGGAGAAGAAGGTGTTTAATATGTTAGCTTTTTCCTCGTCATCTACAACCATTCTTTCCTCACTATTTTTTAAGGGGCCTACATTTTCAGTTTTTATTCTTTTACTATTGATATAGTTGAAGAACAGTTTGGGATTAGTTTTACTCTCCTTAGCAATGTGCTTCTCTGTTTCCTTTTTGGCAGCTTTAATTAGTTTTTTAGATAAAGTATTTTTCTCCCTATAGTTTTTTAGAGCTTCAATGGTGCCATCCTGCTTTAGTAGTGCAAATGCTTTCTTTTTACTGTTAATTGCCTGTCTTACTTCTTTGTTTAGCCACATTGGGTTTTTCCTATTTCTAGTCCTTTTATTCCCACAAGGTATAAACCGCTTACACTGCCTATTTAGGATGTTCTTAAACATTTCCCATTTATTATCTGTATTCTCATTTCTGAGGATATTGTCCCAGTCTACCAGATTAAGGGCATCTCTAAGCTGTTCAAACTTTGCCTTCCTAAAGTTCAATGTTTTTGTGACTCCCTGACAAGTCCCCCTAGTGAAAGACAGGTGAAACTGCACAATATTGTGGTCGCTATTTCCTAAATGCCCAACCACCTGCAGATTTGTTATTCTGTCAGGTCTATTAGATAGTATTAGGTCTAAAAGTGCTGCTCCTCTGGTTGGATTCTGCACCAATTGTGAAAGATAATTTTTCTTGGTTATTAGCAGAAACCTGTTGCCTTTATGCGTTTCACAGGTTTCTGTTTCCCAGTTAATATCCGGGTAGTTAAAGTCCCCCATAACCAGGACCTCATTATGGGTTGCAGCTTCATCTATCTGCTTTAGAAGTAGACTTTCCATGCTTTCTGTTATATTTGGGGGTTTGTAACAGACCCCAATGAGAATTTTGTTACCATTTTTCCCTCCATGAATTTCAACCCATATGGACTCGACATCCTCATTCCCTTCGCTAATATCCTCCCTTAAAGTGGACTTTAGACAAGACTTTACATAGAGACAAACCCCTCCTCCTCTCCGATTTTTACGATCCTTTCTAAACAGACTGTAACCCTGTAAGTTAACTGCCCAGTCATAGCTTTCATCTAACCATGTCTCGGTTATTCCCACTATGTCAAAGTTACCTGTAGATATTTCTGCTTCTAGTTCTTCCATCTTGTTTGTCAGGCTTCTGGCGTTTGCGAGCATGCAGTTTAGAGGATTTTGTTTTGTTCCAATCTCCTCACTGTGGATTGTTTTAGAAATGTTCTTACCTCCCTTCTGAGTATGTTTTCCTGGGTCGTCTTTGTTCGAGTCTAATGTTTTTCTTCCCGTCCCCTCTTCTTCTAGTTTAACGCCCTCCTGATGAGTGTAGCGAGTCTTCTGGCGAATGTGTGTTTCCCAGGTTTGTTGAGGTGTAGTCCGTCTCTGGCGAGGAGTCCATCATACCAGTAATTCACACCGTGGTCCAGGAATCCAAATTCTTGTTGTCTGCACCATCGTCTTAGCCAGTTGTTTGCATCAAGGATCCTGTTCCATCTCCTGGTGCCATGCCCGTCTACTGGAAGGATAGAAGAAAAAACTACCTGTGCATCCAGTTCCTTTACTTTCTTCCCCAACTCTTCAAAGTCCTTGCAGATTGTCGGTAGGTCCTTCCTTGCCGTGTCATTGGTGCCAACATGTATCAGAAGAAATGGGTGGACGTCCTTGGAGCTGAAGAGCTTTGGTATCCTATCGGTCACATCCTTGATCATCGCACCTGGAAGGCAGCATACTTCTCTTGCAGTTATGTCCGGTCTGCAGATGGCTGCTTCGGTGCCTCTCAGTAGTGAGTCTCCCACCACCACCACTCTTCGTTGCTTCTTGGCTGTACTTTTTGCTGTCACTTGTTGCTGTGTGCCCTTTTCTTTTTTGCTTGCTGGTATTGCTTCATTCTTAGGTGTGCCATCTTCATCCTCTACAAAGATTTGATATCGGTTCTTCAGTTGTGTGGTTGGTGATTTCTCCATGGTCTTCTTGCTTCTTTTGGTCACATGCTTCCACTCATCTGCTTTTGGAGGTTCTCTGACACTTTTTGCACCTTCTGTGACCAGTAGAGATGCTTCTGTTCTGTCTAGAAAGTCTTCATTCTCTTTGATGAGTTTCAAAGTTGCTATTCTTTCTTCCAGACCCCGCACCTTTTCTTCTAAAAGGGCCACTAGTCTACACTTCTGACAGGTGAAATTGGATTCTTCTTCTGGTCGATCTGTGAACATGTAGCCATAAATAATATGTATCAATAACTATGTATATTGGTATGTTCTATGACATTTTAAAATATTTCATTATTATGTGGAAAGGCTCTTAGTACCCATACTGGCGCATACTTGTGTGCCCATCAGGTATTTTCACAGTAATTTTACATCTGATGGGTTGGTATGAAACGTTTTTAATCATCTCTTGGGCTTAGCTAAGCCTTCATTTTAAATAATTCTAATAGGTACAACAGAAATAAAAGCCTTTTTGTGTACCCAAATTTTTTGTGTTTATTTTTACAGAAGTGTAAAATTTAAGAAATCAACGTTCATAGTACACCGATGGGCTAATATAAGCATGCCCATCAACCACATCACGGTAGCCTTTGAACTGATGGGTCCTAACTAACTGATTCCTATTTCTTAATACTCAGACCTCTTTCACATCTGCATGTTTCTGATATTTGCAGAAGTAATGTTAAAAACAATACAACTTCCACACTTGGCACAAAAGAACTGACCTACAACACACTTTCAGCAAGTGCCATGCAATGTAGATGAAGCTTGGAGTTAACTTGCAGTAAATGCAGCAAACGCGGCTTCGGCAATTGCATTAAATGCAGCCACAACAAAAACACTGGTAAGTGGAGATTTTGTGGCGAAAACTGCAGAAACCACATGTGCCGCACCTGCCGCAAGTGAAGTACAAATTCTGTATACATTGCATGCAACTTACAGCAAGAGTGGCGTGGGTCAGCCCTTAGGCAGGAAGTGCAGAAATAGCCTTTTTTCCACCATAAATTCTCCAAATAGCAGAAAAATGTTGATGTGAAAGCAAAATCTCTATTCTTTCCCTATCTATCTAAAAATGTACCTATCTATATATCTATTTCTATGTACAGAACACACCTGAAGATAGAGATGTGTGTGAACAGCCATCCCACCCGTCTCTTACCTGTTCACAAAAACCTCACCCTTTTTAAAAACAAAATGAGAAAGCAAATGAGCTGTTAATACTACGAATATTTTCCATGAGATTCTTACTGAACTCACTCTCCCCTGTCAGCAATCGTTTAAAGACCTCGGGATATTGGGGTATAGGTATATGCACTTTACTCTTGTGACAACACAGAGTAAAATTTTTATCTGCTGGTATCTCAGCATTAAAATGTAATGCTTGACAATGTTCACATAAATAGTTCATAGGACCACAGGAGTGTTCTACTATGGTACTGTCATCATTAGTAAAACCTGTAGGATGTTGAGGTACAGGTTGTGATAACGGAGCATTGGAATGTTTCTGTAAGCCAACATATATAAAGCGTGGACCTGGTAGAGGATCTTCACTGTCCACAGATTCAATCACTGAGGAGTTGGAAGGTGTATCGTGGTCAGAGTTTATTAATATGGAGGTGCAAGCGGTTTTTTTGCGCCGTTCACGGCGTGCACCAGCTGCATTTGGTAATGGTTTGTTTGTTGCCTTAGAAGAGTCAGGTGTGAAGCATGTCTTATAAGCAGACTTAACAGTGTGCAGGCGACGGCGTTTATCATTTGGAGTGTAAGTAGGACAGTGTTTGCGCTTACGTGCAGATTTACCAACGGTTAAAGGAGCTTCAGGCTGCACACATTCTATGAATGGAGACAAAGAAGCTGTATTGTGGGCAGAATCTACGACTGAGGACGTGGAAATATTATGTTTGCAACGTTGAGAGCGTGCAGCAGCAGCTTTATTACTTAATCGATTAGTTTTGTCCTCAAAAGACTCATTAGTAATGCGTTTATTGCAAGCAGCATTAACAGTGTCCAGGCGCTTATGTCTGTCCTCTGTAGTCTCGTTAGCACGCTGTTTGCGCTTACGTGCGGCATCGGCAGCTTTTCGCTCAGCGTCATTGGTATACTTATTATCAGACCTGATGTTACGTGCGCCATCAGCAGCTTTGGACTATGTGTCATTAGTATACTTAACAGTGTCCAGGCGCTTGCATCTATCCTCTGTACTCTTGTTAGCACGCTGTTTGCGCTTACGTGCGGCATCGACGGCTTTTCGCTCTGCATCATTACCATACTTTATATCAGACCTGATCTTACGTGCGCCATCAGCAGCTTTGGACTCTGTGTCATTAGTATACTTAACAGTGTCCATGCGCTTGCATCTATCCTCTGTACTCTTGTTAGCACGCTGTTTGCGCTTAAGTGCAGCATCGGCGTCTTTTTGCTCTGCATTATTAGTATACTTTATATCAGACCTAATCTTACGTGCGCCATCAGCAGCTTTGGGCTCTGTGTCATTAGTATCCTTACTATTAGAGCTCATGTTGGCTAAGCTAAACAGCTTTAAGCGTGGTGGTGGCAAACAACAGGTTAATAAGAGGCAGTGTCAGGTAGTAGGAAAATAGCCAGTTAATAATAGGCAATAGTTCTTTGCAGGAATGCAGATATTAATAAATAGGCAGTTTATATTGCAGAGAAATTGCTGGGCAATAATGGACAATGTCCTTATGTGGCAAATAATAGAGCAATATACCCAATGTGGCAAAGAAGAGGTTAATAAACCGCAGTCTCTCAGTATAACAGTCAGTGAATAATAGGCAGTATATGGAGAAAACACCAAACAGGCTTGAAGAGCAACGTCACTGGGCCCGCCTCCACGCAGTAGAAACTTGCTGTGAGGTAAAAATTCAAAAATCACACCAAAATGGCGGGCGGAGTGTGTCACAGTACGGCACGTTTCTGATTGGTCGCTCGCAGCAGGCGGCAACCAATCAGACACTGGACACTGTTGACGTCACTTATCTCCGGACATTAGCTCCGGACATTAGCTCCGGACATTATCTCCGGACAAAGCCACGGAAGTTGGCACAAATTGCAGGAAGTAGTATTCTAGGCAATTAATCTCCGGACATTAGCTCCGGACATTAGCTCCGGACATTAGCTCCGGACAAAGCCACGGAAGTTGGCACAAATTGCAGGAAGTAGTATTCTAGGCAATTATATATTAGATATATATATATATATGTATAGGAGCAGCGACTCAGCATACTGGCCTCATCCATGGCATTATATACTGTATATATATATATATATATATATATGTATAGGAGCAGCGACTCAGCATACTGGCCTCATCCATGGCATTATATACTGTATATATATATATATATATATATATATATATATATGAAAAAAAAAAAAAAACCAAATCAGCACTCCCAATATAAACACGTGCAAGCTGCAAACTGCAACAAATAGATACAAAAATATCACAGCAGCACATGAACATGAATCAGCCATGTGAAAACACAGACAAATATACATTTCTCCAAAATATTTTTTTCATAAAAATTTTCTCAAAAAAAATTTTTCAAAAAAATTTTCTCATAAATTGTAGGCTTAGCCCAGAGTGACATGTTTTGTCCAGAGTCGTAGGCTGGTGGCCCAAGAGTGGCATATACAGTAGAGTAGGACCCATCAGGGGGAGATCACCTTGCCGCGGTTGATGGGCACACATGAATTGGCCAATTTATGCGCTAAGAATCTCCATTTTAACTGTAAGTTTTATGAAAAAAAAATTTTTGAGAAAATTTTTATGAAAAAAATATTTTGGAGAAATGTATATTTGTCTGTGTTTTCACATGGCTGATTCATGTTCATGTGCTGCTG
>NW_027194799.1:97500-100000 GCF_032444005.1 Ranitomeya imitator | reverse complement strand
TATATTGATCAGTCCTCCTGACACTTCTATATTGATCAGTCCTCCTGACACTTCTATATTGATCAGTCCTCCTGACACTTCTATATTGATCAGTCCTCCTGACACTTCTATATTGATCAGTCCTCCTGACACCTCTATATTGATAAATCCTCCTGATACCTCTATATTGATCAGTCCTCCTGATACCTCTATATTGATCAGTCCTCCTGACACCTCTATATTGATCAGTCCTCCTGACACTTCTATATTGATCAGTCCTCCTGACACTTCTATATTGATCAGTCCTCCTGACACTTCTATATTGATCAGTCCTCCTGATACTTCTATATTGATCAGTCCTCCTGACACTTCTATATTGATCAGTCCTCCTGACACTTCTATATTGATCAGTCCTCCTGACACTTCTATATTGATCAGTCCTCCTGACACTTCTATATTGATCAGTCCTCCTGACACTTCTATATTGATCAGTCCTCCTGACACTTCTATGTTGATCAGTCCTCCTGACACTTCTATATTGATCAGTCCTCCTGATACCTTTATATTGATCAGTCCTCCTGACATTCTATATTGAGGCCTGGCGGCCTCGACCAATCAGCAACAGGCACAGCGACGATGATGTCATAAAGGACGTAGAAATCCCACGTTTCTGATTCAGCGACGGGTACAGTATCGACATAGATGTCATAATGGTTGCCATGGCGATGATGTCATCAAGGTTGCCTCGGCCAATCAGCGAAGGACACAGTCTGCCGCGAATTCTGGAATCATTATTGTCCATATACTACGGGGACATGCATATTCTAGAATACCCGATGCGTTAGAATCGGGCCACAATCTAGTATATATATATATATAGGAGCAGCGACTCAGCATACTGGTGAAGTGACCGAGGGCAAGGTCGCCCATGTATATCCATGATCTGGCCCAGCAAAACTTCCACACTCAGACTCCATTTTAACAACCGTATCTTTACTGTTATACATTTTCCTTAACACAGCGGAACACAACAATAGACAGTACAAAATATGCCTATTCACGGGAATAACGTGTAATAACAAACTGTCCCTCACTTTCCCTATCCACTCGTTACCAGTTCCTTTGCTCCAGGAGATTATCTTCCCACGTCGCAGGCCTGTCTGTCACTGTAGGGGGATGCTCCAGCCGAAGAGAAAACAACAGGGATCAAGCAAAACTCCGTCTCTCAGGTCCAGACTGTAGTCCTTGGGATTCAACAGGTCAGGGTGGAATGTTCGGCCTCTCAACAGAGGACCCGCTTACAGTTCATGGGCTCCAGGGTCTGTGAAGATATCACCGTTGGGTGCTCCGCAGTGTGGGAGCTGGGAACAATCTGGATGTCGGCTTCCAAGAGATAGCGGTCATCCAGGCAACCTTCTATATCGCATCTACAGGAGGACGCCAGCACACACAGACCTCTCTCTGCACACACCAGTTTCCCGGGCTCTCTTATCCCCTCCCCTTCCTGTTCACATGACATCACAGGGGGAAGTTCTGCCAATACAGTTTGTTTCTCTGTAATCACATTCGACATAGGTATAACTTCTGGCCACACGGGGGCAGTGTCTGTCACAGATTCTATGTCAATGATAATAGAACAGTCACAGCCGGCCAGCTCACTACACTGGCCTCATCCATGGCATTATATACTGTGTATATATATATGTATATGTATATATATATATGTATATGTATATATATATATATACATATATATATATACATATATATATATATGTATAGGAGCAGCGACTCAGCATACTGGCCTCATCCATGGCATTATATACTGTGTATATATATATGTATATGTATATATATATATATATATATATATATATATATATATATATATATACATATATATATATATACATATATATATATATGTATAGGAGCAGCGACTCAGCATACTGGCCTCATCCATGGCATTATATACTGTATATATATATATGTATAGGAGCAGCGACTCAGCATACTGGCCTCATCCATGGTATTATATACTGTATATATATATATATGTATAGGAGCAGCGACTCAGCATACTGGCCTCATCCATGGCATTATATACTGTATATATATATATATATGTATAGGAGCAGCGACTCAGCATACTGGCCTCATCCATGGCATTATATACTGTATATATATATATATAGGAGCAGCGACTCAGCATACTGGCCTCATCCATGGCATTATATACTGTATATATATATATATATATATAGGAGCAGCGACTCAGCATACTGGCCTCATCCATGGCATTATATACTGTATATATATATATGTATAGGAGCAGCGACTCAGCATACTGGCCTCATCCATGGCATTATATACTGTGTATATATATATACCGTATATACTCGAGTATAAGCCGAGATTTTCAGCCCAAATTTTTGGGCTGAAAGTGCCCCCCTCGGCTTATACTCGAGTCACGGTAGCGGTGGGGTCGGCAGGTGAGGGGGTGAGGGCGCTGAGGTATACT